>NW_027530180.1:596539-612786 GCF_008692635.1 Crocuta crocuta
GGGTATCTGACGAGGGGCACTCAGGGGAGACCGGCCGCATGGAGGTGGGCACACACAGGTGTCGGGGGCTCCGTCTATGAAGGGGCTGCAAATACGAGGCTCTGGCACATCCCTGGAACGCGCAGGAAGGACGCTGCATGCGGGAGAGATGAGGAGCAGCTCGGAGGCCGGAGACCTCGGAGGCCCCGAGAGAAATGCTGGACGGAAGCCCCAGGGTGCGAACGGGCCCCAGGCGTGGGCTGCAGGACGGGGTTTCCGAGGAGGTGCGGCGGGGTTCGGCTGACTCTAGGGATGGTCACATCAGTGAGGGCTGAGGTGTGGGAGGGGAAGAGACTTCTGGAACAGAGCAAAGGAGCTGAGAGGCCTGAGGGTAGCACAGGCCATTTACAGGGATGGTGAAGAGCTGGGGCCAGAGCTGGAGAGGAAATGACGCCCACGTGCTCTCTCTACAGAGAGCAGGGACCAGAGGGTGATGGGGGCAGAAGCAGGCTCTAAGGATACGCCTTCGAAAGAAGTATCTATTTTTTTTTTAAAAACTGCTACATTTACATAAAATTTATCTTTTAAACCATTTTTAAGGGTACAGTTCAGTGGCGCTAAGTACAGTCACGCTGTGGTCCAACCATCTGTCTCGAGAACTTTCTCATCTCCAGCTGAAGCTCTGAATTCACTGAACACTAACTCCCCATCCCCACCTGCCTCCAGCACCTCCCCACCCCCCACCCCCAGCAGCCACCACTCCACTTTGACTAGTTTCGAGCCATCTAGTTTCCTCCAATACGCAGAAGCATCCACTATCTGTGCTTTGGTGTCCGGCTTGTTTCACTGGGTGTTAGGTCTTCAAGGTTCAGCTACGTTGCAGCGCGTGTCGGAACTTAAGAGGTAGGGATCTGAGGGAAGAGTGTCGTGGAAGTGGCCGCAGAGATCTCTACCTTACGTCTAAGGATAGAAGCACACGGTAGAATTGCAGCAGAGAAATGACTGCAATTCCCAGGGCCACGGTGGGGGGAAATGCACTGTCCTCCGAGAAAGGAGCCAGATTTCGGGGAGAGATGGAAGGCAAGGGACGCTGGGACACTTGTGAAAAGCTGGGCCATTCTGCTGATGAGACACTGAGTTCCAGAGTGGACGGCAGATGAAGCCGGGTCACAAAGTTGGCACCTTGGCAGTGACCAGGTGACCAGGAGTGGAAGCCCAGTGGGAGTTCCACGTTTATTTGGGGAAGTCCTGCAAGTCTTGGGCTGGTGCTTAAAGAGTAATTGCTGGGGGCACCTGGGTGGCCATGTGGCTGAGCAGCCAGCTTTGGGTTACGGCTCAGGTCATGATCTCACAGTGTGTGCGTTCGAGGCCCCCATCAGGCTCTGGGCTGATGGCGCGGAGCCTGTGTGGGATCCTTTCTCTCCTCCTCTCTGCTCCTCCCTCGCCTGTGCTCTCTCCCTCTCTCAAAATAAATAACTAAAAAAAAAAAGAAATCATTGAAAAACAACGAAAAACGGATGCAGAATTCCCACAAGCGGGTGGTGGCCCGCACCATGCAGGGGAGAGATCAGGGGGTTTTAGGTCCAAAGCTCATTCTCTTCTGACCTCTGCTGCTGGTGTGGCCTGGACCAAAGTACTTCTTCCTCCCAGGCCCCCACCTCCTCATCCGTGCATCAGCTGCCTGGAGATTTACTGAAAGTAGTAACAGAGAACGGATAGAGAGGTCTCTGAAAACTAGTAGGTGCTACTTAACACATTATATCCCAATGAAATGTTAAAATGCTGTTACTTTATACAGTCTGTCACCTGAAGGCAATGGAGCATTAGCTTGTGTCAACTACACTCCAATTAAAACGGTTTTTTAATGCTGTTATTTTATTTTCAAAGTTTATTTATTTTTGAGAGAGAGAACGCACAAGTGGGGGAAGGGCAGAGAGAGGGAGACACAGAATCTGAAGCAGGCTCCAGGCTCTGAGCGATCAGCACAGAGCTGGATGCAGGGCTCGAACCCAGGCACCACGAGATCATGACCTGAGCCTAAGTCAGATGCTTAACCGCCTGAGCCACCCAGGCGCCCCAGAATAAATAAATGATTTTCTTTTCTTTTTTTTTTAATAAATGATTTTCTTAAGTGTAAAAACCGTACTTAGTGTGACGGCCATAGAAAAGCAGGCAGCAGGCAGGATTTGGCCCACGTGCCTTAGTCTGCTGACCTCTGTCGTAAATATACTGAAACTCTTGGTCGATTGCTTACAGTTTTAGAAAAGAAAGTTCAGACGGATTCTAGGGCAGTGACATCCCGCTGATGATGCCAAGAACTCCCCACCATTGCCTTCTCAGAACCGCGTACGCTGCAGCACAGCGAGCTCCGTGTCATGAAGAGCGTAACGAACTCACACTTGGGCCTCTGGCCCAGGCCAATCCCTTCATTTCAAAACACATTAATCCAAACGCCTCCTTGCTGCCACGCTGGAGCTCTGTAGACACCTCAGGCTTTGGGGTCTAAAATGGACTCTCGTGTCTCCTCTCCTGCCCCCCGTTTCCTCTCCCCCCTTCTCCAAGTCCATAGACGGTACCCCTATTCACCCAGGTCCCAGGAAGCACCTCGATTCCTCTCTCTTCTGCTCACTCAATGGCCAGCTTGCAAGATCTCCAGAGTAGACCTTGGGTACACTCACTTCTCCAATTCCACTGCCCACCCGGCCCCAGTGGGCCACTACAATGACCCCCAATCAACCCCCTTCTAACCCCTCCCCTCCGATTTTCCACTACGGTGGCAAGAGCAATAGAGGCCATATGGTCTACAATGTCTAAACTATCTGCTGATTCCAACAGAACCCACATTTTGTGTGTCCCCTCCCGTGGCCTTCAGTGGCCATCTACCACACTAGAAGAAAATCTAAATGCTTTACCAGAGCCTACTTTTTCCATTTATGGCTTCCAGTGAAGCCAGAGTTTCCAGTTTGTCTATATGAGCAAATGGAGTAGTAATCACACCTTACATGTCACTTGTGAAATGATTCCGTGGAACAGATTTCAAGATCCCATTTTATCAACGGGGAAACACAGACTCAGAGAGCTCGTGTGATGTGCCCAACTTCCTGAGTCAGCCCTGAAGAGACCTGAATCTAGATCATTCGGCTCTTGGCTCGGATCCATCTCCCCTTCCCCCACCCCAGGACCTTGCTCTTCACACCATAGCAGTGCTAGGGCCAGCGCTAGACAGATTCGGGTTATTTTTGGAGTCAATGCTTCTGGAGTCATTTCTTCAGCAGGGCAGCTTCTGACTGGAATGGAAACCCCAGCGTGCTCCCTGGGCTCCACACTCCCTCAGTGTGCCCAAGGCAGTCTCTGGGGGCCGAGCGGACGGAGGTTTTTGTCTGTTGTTCCTGGGGTAGGTGGGGGAGAATCTCTGTTCCTCAAGGTTCTGGTTTTTTACAACTTGTGCCAAAATATCTACTGAATTTTAGGTTCCCATCCCTCCTGGGCATGAAGTGATAAATAGCTAGATATATTGAGCAAACCTCTAAAACCGAAAAAATTTCAAAGAACTAAATAAAATATTTCATAGTGATGCATGTTGGCCTATCTGTAGATACCACAGTTAATTTGATAATCTTTTTGTGAGACAATATAAGGCACTTAGATGCAGGGATCCAGAAATGAAACCCGCATTGTAAGAAATACATAAAAAAGACTCCTAGTGGGGCACCTGGGTGGCTTAGTCGGTTAAGCCTCCGACTTTCGCTTAGGTCATGATCTCGCAGTTTGTGGGTTCCAGCCCCGCGTCGGGCTCTGTGCTGACAGCTCAGAGCCTGGAGCCTGTTTCAGTCTGTGACTCCCTCTCTCTCTGGCTCTCCCCTGCTCACGCTGTCTCTCTCTCTCTCTCCTAGAAATAAATAAAACATTAAAAAAAAATTAAAAAAAAAAAAAAGACTCCTAGAAGTCCATCTCCATTATGGAAATAAAATCCATTTTTATCTCCTGATTCTCAGAATACATATATTTTATTTTATAAAACATGTTTTTTAAATGTTTATTTTTGGAAGAGAGACCGATATTTAACTGACAGCCACCCAGGCACCGTGTCAGAATACAGATATATTATATACACATATGTATATAATAGATATACACATATGTATTTTTTTTCAGGGGTGGAACTTTTTTTATTCTTAATTAATTTTTAACTTACATCTAAGTTAGTTAGCATAGAGTGCAGCAATGATTTCAGGAGTAGATTCCATAACGCCCCTCGCCCATGGAGCCCCTCCTCCCCCACAACCCCTCCAGCCACCCTGTTTATTCTCCATATTTAAGCCTCTTAGGTTTTGTCCCTCTCCTTGTTTTCACATTATTTTTGCTTCCCTTCCCTTATGTTCATCTGTTTAGTATCTTAAAGTCCTCATATGAGTGAGGTCATATATTTGTCTTTCTCTGACTAATTTCGCTTAGCATAATACTGGCTAGTTCCATCCACGTAGTTGCAAATGGCAAGATTTCATTCTTTTTGATGGCCAAGTAATACTCCATTGTGTATATATACCACGTCTTCTTTATCCACAAAATACATGTATTTTAAACAAATATATGCTCTATGTAAATTAGTATTTATAGTTTTAATATGTTCATGATTTAGAACATGTCACTGAAAGATATGGAAAAGAAATAAAGTCTTTTGTTTATGACATTTGTTTAACATGCTCAAGTGAGTATTTCACTTTATTAGATTTTGCAGAATATTAGCTTTTTATCTCTTTTACTTCTTTGTACCCTTTCATCTACCCAACTTTAACCTGAATTTATTCAATATGGTCTGGTCAAGATATCCAGATGTTTGTTACTAAGTACTTCATTTCACCAAATGAATAGCACAGTCTAACAAGTCACCTAATGGGCCAGAAGTGACTTAACTTCTTTTTAAGAAATTTTTTAAAAATGCCTTTATTTATTTTTGAGAGAGAGAGAGACAGAGTGTGAGCAGGGGAGGGGCAGAAAGAGAAGGAGACACAGCATCCGAAGGAGGTTCCTGGCTCTGAGCTGTGAGCATAGAGCTCAATGGGGGGCTTGAACTCACAAATCATGAGATCACGACCTGAGCTGAAGTTGGATGCTCAACCAACTAAACCACCCAGGCACCCCTAAACAATTTTTTAAAACGTTTATTTTTGAGAGAAAAAGAGAGATACTGTGTGCATGCACCCACATTAGTGGGGGAGGGGCACAGAGAGGGGGAGACAGAGAATCCAAAGCAGGCTCCAGGCTCCGAGAGGTCAGCGCAAAGCTTCATGTGGGGCTTGAACCCATGAGCTGTGAGATCATGGCCTGAGCCGAAGTTGGACACTTAACCAACTGAGCCACCCAGGCACCCCATGACTTAACTTCATTAGCAAAGCCTTAGTCTAGTAGGAATTGGATAAATTCCAGTCTGTTGTATAACTAGTTCCCACACATCTTATGCCTTGACTTACATCTGCCCTCACGCTGTAAGGAGTGCAGTCTCTTCAATACAGAGGCCAGACCAGCAAAGCCCACTTTCACTGCACTAAGGAACTAAAGACTGAGACAGGTCTGCAGCCTCGGGGACACAGCCCTGAGGTGCCACCCTACCTGCTCAGGCCAGGAGAGGCCTGTGTATCCCAGAAGCACCCACCTGCCTCAGGGAATACTATTTCCATCTTCTATTTGAAGATTAATTTTTTAAACGTTTATTTATTTTGAGAGAGGGAGGGAAGGAGGGAGAGAAAGAGACACACACAGAGCTTAAGTGGGGGAGGGGCAGAGAGTGAGGAAGACACAGAATCTGAAGCAGAGCTGTCAGCATGAGTATGATGCGGGGCTCGAACCCACAAACCATGAGATCATGACCTGAGCTGAAGTCAGATGCGTAACCGACTGAGCCACCCAGGCGCCCCACATCTTCTATTTAGGACAGAATCTAATTGTTTCCATACACTAGTAGAGTCTTTTTAAAAAAGAAACAGATGCATAAGTCAAAATAAAAGTGCAGCTCATTAACAGAAAATTTAATAAGATTAATTATATTTAAATCATTCTTAAGGATAATGTTAAAATGACTCCTAGCCCCCACACAGGCTCTCCTCTGCAAAAATGAGCTGGCTGTCCTTTCCAGAGAATACTGGCAGACTTTTTAAAGTATTTCTTAATATTGTTTTCTTATTGGCAACATCTTATAATAAACCCTGCTGGATATGACATCAAGTAGTTAGATGTGGATTTTATGGAGAGATTTTACTTTGGATAGAGTTCTTTGTTACTTAATTTTGTTTATTTTGTAGTCTACCAAAGACAAAAATTTTGGCAAAATATGAATTCATAAGCTTATTTAGTAATATTTTCACAGATCTTAAGTCATATAAATATAAAGGCATAGACCTTTTATATTAAAAAACTTTTCAGAACCTTGTTTGAATGCTAAAAATCTTAGAATCTGTATGAGATATAAGTATAACAAAATATGAGTGTTTAAAATCAAATTATCCAGGGGTATCTGGGTGACTCGGTTGGTGGCTCAGCTTATGATCTCATGGTTCATGAGTTGGAGCCCCACAATGGGCTCTCTGCTGTCAGCACAGAGCCCACTTCAGATCCTTTGTCTTCCTCTCTCTCTGCCCTCCCCCTCCCTCTCTCTGTTTTATTTATTTTTTCATGTTTTATTTATTTCTGAGAGAAAGAGACAGTGAGAGAGTGATACAGAGAGAGAGAGAGGGAGAGAGAGGAAGAGACAGGAAGAGAGAGAAAGAGAGAGAGAAGCAGCATGAGCAGGGGAGGGTCAGAGAGAGAGGGAGACACAGAATCCGAGGCAGGCTCCAGGCTCTGAGCTAGCTGTCAGCACAGAGCCCGACGTGGGGCTTGAACCCACTAACCATGAGATCATGCCCTGAGCAGAAGTCAGATGCTTAACCGACTGAGCCACCCAGGTGCGGCCCCCCCTCTCAAAATTGAACAAACCTTTTAAAAAATGAGTAAAATCAAATTATCCATCTTTAGGGGCCTAAAATAATGATGGATAAGTATTAGGGGAATAATGATAACAGGTTCCATTTACTGAATACTCTCTTGAATGTTCCACTGTACATTTCTTACCAGCAAGTAAGTGTAATTATCCCTACCATATATATTCAGAATTAGAGGTTCAGAAAACTAAGTAAAGTCAAAATTCAAACTGTTTTCCTTCATCCCAATGCTCATGTGTTTTATATTACATACCTACAATATAAAACATTAAGAGTCGCAAGGATTCTAACATATTTCTTTTCCTTCTGACATATGTTTTTATGACATTAAACTCATAAAACATAGAGGACACTTTAGAGTTGTGAATGGCAAGATTTTTAACGTTCATTTTCTGAATTACATTGGAAACAAATGATGTAATAGAAAGATAAAAATGTGATCCAAAGGTAGAAAGAAGAAAATGAAAGAAATTTAAAAAAAAAGGAAAGAAAGAGAAGAAAAAAGGACGGAAAAGAAATTTAATTTAGGAAAAATATTTAGGAAAAAAATTTAGGAAATTTAATTTAGGAAAAATATTTAATTTAGGAAAAGATAAAAGGCAACAGGTCAGGGCAGAACACTATTCCTCTGCACCAACTAAAATAGTCACATAGTAACTAGAATTACATTTTTCTAAAGTCATCAGAGAGCTATGGAAGCAGAAAGATTCAATTAACTAAAACTGTTGAGAGGGAGAGCTCTTCACAAGTGAGTGTCACCAGGTGTTTTCTTCCCCGAGGACACAGGATGGGACTATACAGAGACTTCATGGTCTCAAGTGGGAGAACCAGCCTCCATTTGTAACAAGGCCTCCTCAAACACATGGCTGGCATTCTCGACACATTTGTCAGACGTGCAAGTCACCTGGGGAAGGTGGGGCCAGAAAGCAAGCTCAAAACCTCTGCAGGGAGCACTGAATGCCTCAGTCTTTCAAGACTGAGGAGATAGAAACCCTCTAGGCTCTAACTCGGAAGACCAGAAGGAAATACTTGAGAAATTGGAAAAAGCCAGAGGTTACCTACGTCTTACTGAAACTGCATCTGTCCCCAACTCATTCCAATACCTGTTAGTAGTGACGAGGTGAAGCCCCTCATTCTCGCAGAAGAATTCACTCCAAGGGAGATTCCTTGCTGGTGGACGATATGATCTGAACCTACACAGTCTCTTAATATACAATGTGCATCTGCAGTAAAAACTAGAAGGTATGTGAAAAGACAGAAAAATGTGACAAAAGACGCAAATAACAGATACAGGCTCACAAACACTATCAATATTGGATTGAGTAGGCAAGAATTAGATGGGCAAAACTGGTGAAAAGATGGAGGATTTCATTAGAGAACTTAAGTGCAATAAAGAGAGTCAACTGGACGCACTACTTTGAGAACAAAACACTTCCCAAAATTAACAACTCCCAAATGGTTTGACAGAAGATTGGGCCCAGCAGAAGACAGGTTCAGTAAACTAAAACAAGGTCAAAAGAAAGGATTCAAATTGAAGGAAAAAGAGAGAGAGAGAGATGGGGGGGGGGGGAAAGGATGAAACAGTATCAAATAAGAGACACAAGGGAAGAAAGGGAAAAGTCTAACATCTACGATTTGAGTCCCAGAAGCAGGAGAGAAAACAGGTAAGAAGCAATATCTGAAAGATGGGGAGTGAAAATTTTCCCACATTGATGAAAGATACCAATCTACAGATATAAGAAGTGAGGGAGTTGAAGGCAAGGTAAATATAAAACCATACCACCTTTATTCTAACTGTGGCAAGCCAAAACCAAAGGGAAAAACTGTAAGTCAGCCAGAGAAAAAAGTCATGTTACCTTCAGAGAAGCAGGACTTTTCAATAAAAACTACAGAAGACAACAGACAATGATTTGAGATCGTACAGGCAAGGCACAGCCTGGGATGTGTCCTAGATAGACACACGCACATTTTTGACTTGTATCCAGAATATATAAAGATCTCTCTCTCTCTTTTTTTTAAAAAGTAGGCTTCATGCCCAGGGCGGAGCCCAACGCAGGGCTTGAACCCACGACCCTGAGATCAAGACCTGAGCTGAGATCAAGAGTCACATGCTTAGCTGACTAAGCCACCCAGGTGCCCCAGAATATATAAAGAACTGTTATGCATCAAAAAGAAGACAGACGACACAATGGAAAAATGGGTCAAAGACTTGCAAAGGGCATTTACAATAGAAGATATACGAATAGCTGACAAAAAGATGGTCAACATCATTAGTAATCAGGGAAATACTAACTAAAACCCCAGTGAGATGCGACCACACTGCCACCAGAGTGAGTAAATTACAGGGGTGGACAATACGCTTCGTATTGCTGCTGGTGAGGGTGTGAAGCAATAGACTGCTGGTAGGGACGTAAACTGGGTTGGGGTATAAAAACAGTTTGAAAAACTGACAGTATTTAGTATCTAGTATCTAAAAATATACTGGTTCCATTATCCGGCGGTCTCACTCCCGGGCATCCAATGGAAACAGGGCTTATGTTTGTCAAAAGACGGGAATAAGAATACTAATATTAGCATTATTCTTAATAGTCCCACACTAGAAAATAACTCAAATGTCCTTCAAAAGTGAAACGATCAATGAACCATGTTGTGTTAACACAAAGAAACACTGGGCAGTGTTGAAAAATCACGAGTGACAACACGCAACAAGGAGTGAGTCTCAAAAAAATAATGCTCAACTAGAGAACCAGATGCAAAGAATATGTACTAGATAATGCCATACAAAGTTCAAAAAAAGGCTCAGTGAAAACAGTTGACCCTTGAACAAGATATGGGTTGGGGTGCTGATCGCCCCCATATGGTTGAAAATCCACCTATAATTTTTGACTCTCTCCAAACTTAGCAGCCTACTGTTGACTGCTTGCCTCACCAATAGCATCAACAGTCGATGCACACATATTTTGTATGTTATATGTACTAAATACTGTATTCTTACAATAGAGTAATAAGCTAGAGGAAAAATAATGTTATTAAGAACATCTAAGAGAAAATACCTTCAGAGTACTATCTATCCTGTGTCAAAAAAAAAATTCATGTATAAGTTGACTTAAGCAGTTCAAACCACTTGCTCAGGGGGTCAACTGTATACGGTTTGAGAACTTAAAAGAGCGGTTGGTTACCTCTGGGAGTAAAGCCTGGGAGAAAGCAAGAGAAGCCTTACGGACAGGAGCTGAAATTATCCCATATCTTGATCTAAAGCAGTGGTGAGCAATCTTGCCCCCCAGAAAACGTTTGGCAGTGTCTGGAGACGTTTTTCATGGTCACATCTAGGGAAGGGTGCTCTTGGCATCTAGGGGGAGATGGCAGGGATGTCGCTCAATACCCTACAATGCACGGGACAGCCCCCAAAACGGGGATATTCAGTCCAAAATGTCAGTGACGCCGAGGTTGAGAAATGCTGTTCTAGATATGTAGTTACACGGGGGGTATACTCATGTAAGGTTTACCAAGTTGTACATTGAAGATGTGTACACTTTACTGTAAGTTATAACTTAAACAAACAAAGGTAAAAGTGATAATGAAGGGGGCGCCTGGGTGGCTCAGTCGGTTAAGCGTCCGACTTTTGCTTAGGTCATGATCTCGCGGTTCGTGGGTTCGAGCCCCGCGTCGGGCTCTGTGCTGACTGCCAGCTCAGAGCCTGGAGCCTGTTTCAGAGTCTGTGATTCCCTCTCTCTCTGACCCTTCCCTGCTCACGCTGTCTCTCTCTCTCTCTCCTAGAAATAAAAAAAAAAAGTGATAATGAAAGTCACAAAAGTACGTTTAGCTCCTCATTGAACTTTAGCAAACTTCTGCAGAAACTTTGTCTCAGTGTTATAAATTGTCTAATTCATTAGCATCTACAAGACCTGCATTTCCCAAGAATTACATTCAGTCAGGAAGAAGAACGGAACTCTTTATGTACCATTCCCATTAAATGCCCAGAAGCATCTATACTTTCCTATATAGAAGAGGACGTATGAATTAGTATCTGGGTTATTGCTAGGAATGGATATTTGGAGAAACACAATAAAGGTACAGTTAAAATCTTGGACTGGGAGTAACTTGTTCTGGGAGTGTTCTGCAGGGCGAGCAAACATTTCTAATAAATTTTAGGTTGATAAAGGTCTTGCAATGTGAGTCGTACGTGATGCTGAATGTCACATGATTACAACTGAGCCAATGGTTTTTCTCTCTCTCCCTCTCTCTCTTTCACTGCGGGATTGTGAGTGGTGTCAATGTGATGTCACATTTCCACCAAATCCTCAAAGGAGGCAAAAGCAAGTGTCACTGGATAGGTTCCTTGTAAAAATTTCAGGAAAAGAAAAAGATTCCATTGAGCCAATAGCTAGCAGTAATTCCATTAGTGACAGTAAAAGTCATCCTACACGATAACCCTCCTCCCTCCTGTCTCCCTCACACCAGCCACAAAGGTTTTCAAAGGTAAGTGCAGGTTAAATTTACTTTTCTTTGTATTTCCTTTATTATTTTGTATTATACTATAGTATTGTAATCATTTTTATACAAATATTTCTGGGTTGTGGAGTGAATCATCTGAGTTTCCGTTATTTCTTATGGGGAAATCCTTTTTGATATACAAGTGGTTTGCATTACAAGCATGTTTCTGGAATGCATTATGCTCGCAAACCAAGGTTTGACTGTATATGGTAAAGTTTGGGATTTTCTAGGAGCCGTTGCAAGATACAGAAAAATATACATGCACTCTTCAGCAGTAGTCTAAGCTTGGTTCCAAAGGTAATAACTTTTTATCACCAATTATCAACAAATCAAGAAATCTACTGGTACCTTAAATCCCATTCTTAGTCCACCCTGAGATGGAAAATTCACTTGTGAAGGTGGCGTAAGGCATAACATTGTATCCACGCTTTCCACTGTCTAGCCGTAAATGCAACAGCTCTCTAAGTTTACGCTGATCTGGCCAGACAGCCCTAGACGGGAGAGAAGTGCTAGGTGTGGCAGCCTTAGAAACAGCACCACAAGCCTGTGTTCTGGCTCGTCAGCAAATACTGCTCAGTGAGCCTTAGAGGTGACAGGCACAATCAGAGATAAACCAGAGAACAGCGGGCCCTCCTCTACCCCAGGGAGTCAAACTGCTGAGTAACTGCACGAGATGCTGTTGTCTAAAATCCAAACATGAATATGTTTTCTAAAAGGACGTTACAGTCTAGAGTAGAATTAAATTAGTAGAAACTGAGCACTTCCAAACCAGAACAGTTCACTGGCTTAAAACACCACCGAAATAACTGAAGTAAAACATCACTGGTGGGCGAGAGTAAAACATCACTGTTTCACGAATGATTCCCCACGCACAGAGCACGAATCCAATCAGCTGGATTAGAGTCAGGGTGATTTCTTCTATGAATTCATAATCCTATCATATTACCTTGCACTTTCGCTCACATCAAACTTCAGTGTGAATGGCTGTTACAACAGCTTATGCAATTGTATGTACTACGAACTGACTCACCCATGCAGGCTTGTCTAAACTCTGCTCAAGGTAAAATTCAGGGACCATCTCAGAGAGGGCCAGGGAGTCAGTGACTCACACTTATTGTACTAAATGCTAAGCTCTGACTCAGAGTGAACCCTGTTGGTTGCTGATTGACACTGTAGGTCACTGAACAGAAGAAGGTCACGTTGTGAGTCACCTGGTGGTACACTGAACACCGATTTGAAATATTCCCAATTGGACAGTGATTCACATTATAATCAGATTGGGACTTGACTTGACACATGTGATTTCAAAACTCAGTTCTGCTGAACGGCCTTGGGAGACTGCTACAAAGTCATTCCCTACTCAGTGCCCTGTATTTCTGTGTAAGAACACATGGTAGGGGAGGTGCATAGAGGTGCTAAGTCAAGGGTAAGCTATTCAGGTCACGCTCTGGAGAGAACCATGGTTTCCTTCTTCAAGGATGCAAGCACAGGTCCCAGAAATGCCTTCTGTGGAAGACGCATCATTCTTACAAACTTAAACGACTGTGCAAGGGCCAGATGCTTACTTGAAAGGTTCTGCCCTAGAATTCCTAAACTGCTGTGAGGGCTGGACCTTGAGGCTACCAGCTCCATCTGTCCGTGGAAGGTGAATGTCATTAGTCATTAGACTGCCACTTGTAGAAATGAAAGAACTGTGGGATTTTAGGATTGATATTCAAGTGCCTGGAATGGAAACCATTTATTAATTTATTTAAAAAAATTTTTTTAATGCTTTATTTATTTTTGAGAGAGCGAGCGAGAGAGAGCAGGGGAGGGTCAGAGAAAGAGGGAGACACAGAATCCGAAGACAGGCTCCAGGCTCTGAGCTGTCAGCACAGAGCCTGATGTGGGGCTGGAACCCACAGAGTGTGAGATCATGACCTGAGCTGAAGTCGGACGCTCAACCCAACCCACTGAGCCACCCAGGCGCCCCATATGGGAACCATTTAAAAGCGACTGCATTAAAATCAGAAGGCTTATTTTCTCTTTCACGCTTGCTTGTCCACAAAATCTGGAATAAAATCTCCTTCCTATGTAACTTTGAAGGCCTTAAGTTCTCTTAAGACGGAGATTTTAAGAATTTATAAAAAGCTCAAAAGTGATTTCTAAGGTAAAACTGCTCCAAGGGATTAATAGAATATGCAACCAAATGCAGCCTTCAGCGAGACCTTGAATTCCAATGCTGTAGCTTGATCTGTGACCTTAGCTTACCTTAGGGAAGTTATGAGGTCCTACCTCCTACTGTGACACACCTCCATCAAGCTATGGGACAGCAGCAGCCAAATTACTGCCTGGTCTTTCTTATGTTGTATATAACACATGGCTTCCAGTTTCCTATCTGTTAAAGGTTCAACAATCTGTAAACAGGTGAACATCAGTGTGGTTATCTAGGAGCCCAAGGGAGCAGGTCAGAAGGCCTAATTTGAATTCTATCTGGGGCCCTCTTTCAGTGGAGATCTTCAGTAGAGAACTCCATCCTCTCTGAATGTTTCCTCAGCTATAAAGTGAAGGAATCGGACTTTTAACATTCTATGTATTTTTTATTTCTTTTTTTAAATTATTTTTTAAATTTTTTTTTAATGTTTTATTTATTTCTGAGAGAGAGAGAGACAATATGAACACGGGAGGGTCAGAGAGAGAGGGAGATACAGAATCTGAAACAGGCTCCAGGCTCTGAGCTGGCTGTCAGCACAGAGCCCAACGCGGGGCTCAAACCCTCGAACTGTGAGATCATGACCTGAGCCGAAGTCGGATGCTTAACCAACTGAGCCACCCAGGCGTCCCTCTTTCTTTCTTCTTAAAGTGATCTCTGTGACCAATTTGGGGCCCAAACTCCCAACCCAAAGATCAAGAGTTGCACACTCTAGGGACTGAACCACCACCAGCCAGGCGCCCCAATTTTTCTATATTCTTGATATTAAGCATATTTTGGCTAAACTGCTTATAATCATCTTCGAGAAGTCAGCATTTCTAGCTCCCAATAGAAGTTTCCAGATCCTCTTATACATAATTGACCTGATGCAATATTTTAAGGCAGATATTAGCTTTTCTGTATATACTATGACCTAGTGTGTACTTTTAATATGTTTTACAAAGTGAGTATTTTGAAGGTTAGAGATAATTTTCTTAAAATGCTGTTTGAAATGTGTATGCAAATATCTCATTATTATTTGAAAGAGTTCAGATGATGTAGAAATGCGTTGTATTTAAAATGTACATACCAACACGGAAAATATTTACTGGTTTTCTAATTTTGGTGATGGACATCTTCTATTTCATTACATACACTCTTTATAGCTCACCAATAAAATGCATTTTGTTCCTCATCTTTTTATATAGTATCCTGAAGGCAACTTAGCCAATTTAGCATACGCAGTAATAGTAATAACAGCTTTTATTTGGTATGTGACAGAGCTCTGCTATATTAATTTACGGAATGCTGGCAGCTACCCTATCAAGCAAAGCTTTTTTCTAATCCTCATAGTGCAGATGACAGAACAAAGTCACTAAACGTAAAGTAACTTGCCTGAGGTCACACACCTAGGCTGGGATTTGAATTCGACAGTTTCAGAGCCCAGGACTCTGATCTATCAGGCAACACTGCCTCTCATATGCGAGACTGATACGCGATACAAATGATGCCATTTAATGAGAAGTCACGATGAGACACAGTAGAGATTATAAACAAAGGTAATGAGCAAAACCCAGAATTTCCAAATAGAGTCACTGTATTAAAATGAACTTGCCAAGTCTGGGACTTGAACTCGGGACCCTTGTATAGTCAATTCCATAATCTGGAACCACTAGAAGTAAAATGAAGCCAAGCCACGCAGGGGCCCGTTGCCCGGAGAAAGGGAAAAGACCCAAGTGGGGTGAATGGGGATTGGTGCAGGGGCTCCCGGCTCCCCCACACGCCAGGCAATACGGGGCCGAGAGGGCGGGTGGCTGCTTCGGCCGGGCTACGGACGGGAGCACNGCGCGAGGCCCCTCCTGGGTCCCCGGCGCGCCCACGCCCCCTTCCAGTCTCCGCAGCCCGGGCGCCCCGACTCGTCCCAACTTACCGCGCGCTGCTCGGCGAGCGCGGAAGACTCACTGGCCGGGCTTCGCTCAAGAAAAATGCCCGCGGCGCCGGCACCTTAACCGCCTCGGCCAAGGCTGGGGGACAGTTCAGGCCATATCTGTTCTCCAGAGCTTAAAGGCCGACACCGAGCCGGACCCTCCGGGGTGCGTGTTCCCGCGCCCACTTCCTGCGTCCCCCGCCTGAGTTGCGCTTTTCCTAAAGGGAGGTTCTGCGAGTCGGGGAGTGTCTGCTTTGCCTTCTCACCTGCGCCCCAACTGCCGGCCTCCAGCGCCCCGCCGCTTCCTCGCTCTTCTCTCCACCTGGTGACAGTGCCGACGCGCCCACCGCCCGAGCTCCCCACACGTGCTTCGGGGGTCAGCTATACTCCCGCGCCCTCTACCCACTCACTGACCTCAGGCCACAAAGGCGGAATCGTGCGGACGCCCGGGTGGACCCGGCAGAAACTGATCCCGGAGGCAGGACGCCCCCCTGGAGGCCCAGTCACACCCTAAGCCCGTGCACCCCCACAATGCGCACCCCCACAATGCGCAGTGACTAACCTACGCGGCTGGACCGGCCGAGGAGGCGACCGACCCGCACCCGCTCCCGCCACCGCGGCGACAACGAGGGTCCAGGTCCTGAGCGCGCGCCCCGCCCGGTCCCGGCCACTTCCCACCCCGAGGCCCTGGGGGGAGTCC
>NW_027530180.1:612831-613066 GCF_008692635.1 Crocuta crocuta
GGAAGCTCCGGCCCGCTCGCCTCCGTCGGCCGTGCGCATGCGTCCCGCGGGTGCCTTATTTTTTATTACAATACCAACTGGTGGCTCTACTACGTCCGCGGTCGCCCTTCCCGGTTTTTCTCTTCCTCCGGCTGGGTCTTTCCTCCCGCCGTCTCTCCCTCCCTCACGCTCCCTCTGCTCGCCCGCCCCCCCCCGCTCCTCGCGGGCCGTGCTATCCGGGTCTCGCCTCCCTCTT
>NW_027530180.1:613101-658468 GCF_008692635.1 Crocuta crocuta
AGCCCCTGCCCCGAGCCCGGGATCAGGCAGAATCTGGAGTGTGGGCGCGTCGCCCCGCGAGCGCGGAGGGCGTCTGCAAAGCCCCTCTGCGCGCCCTCCGCCCCGGTGCGCGGGGGCCGGGCGAGACTCGGCTGTGCGGGGACGCGTGCTCAGGTCTTGTGAATGAAGGAGAGCGGAGGGAGGAGCGAGTGCTAGTGTGCTGCGGGCGCGCCCCCAGCCGAGGGGGCGCCCCGTCCCTGGGGAGTCCACGCCGTGGATGACCCCGCCCTGGAGGCCTGCCCCCTACCTTCTCCCCTGCCCCGGGTGCTTCTCCGAGCTCTGCCCCCCCCCCTTCCGCNAGGCAGCCGCCTTGCGTCCCCAGGGGCTCCGAAGTCCGGGAACAGGGAGAGCCCTGGGGGAGGGGGGGTGTTGCCGCCCAGCCTGCGGGCGGAGAGCGCCGAGGGCCCCTCCACAGCCCGCCGCGTGCCCCCGGGAGCGAGGCGCAGACGGACGCGGCGCCCTGAGCCGGAGCTCGGAGGGCTCAACTGAAGCTGGAAGCTGACCTGACACAAAAATAACATCACGTCATTTCCTCCGCGGCCTCCGGAGCTCGCGGGCGCCGAGAGGGCAGGGGAGTGGGAGCGCGAGGAGGGGGCGGGGGCGCGGCTGGGGCCGGCTNCCAGGGCTCCCTTCCTCGCTCATTGATCCGGGAAAGAAATGACCCAGGGAAAAGTAGCTTCGAGGGTCTCCTGCGGAAAGGGGGTGTCAGGCGAGGCGCGGGCGCCTTTTCCTTGAGCGTGCTCAGGCCTCTCGACCTTCCCGCCAGAACCTTCNGGAGCGGGGGACCGGGTGAGGCCGGGGTACTCACGCGCCCGGGCGCGCTCGGCCCCGCGCAGGCATCCTCTGTCCCGGGCGGGGGCTCCCTGGGGGGCTAGGCGGTGCCGCAGCCGCCCCGCGCCGGAGCGAGAGGGGACCCAGCCTCTGGCCGGGCGCGAGCGGGAAGCCGGAGGGAGAAGTGCGGGCGCCGCTGGGGAGCCCCAGAAGGGGGTCGCCGGAGAAGGTGAGAGAAGAGCCGCGCGAGGCCGGAGAGCGTGCTGCAAAGAAGGCTGAGCCGCTTCGGGGCAGCTGGCGAGTCTGGGAGCTGCGCGGGGCCGGCGGCAGGGCCGGCTACAGACGCAGGAAATGTGCTTTCAGTGCCATTTCTACAGCATTTGGAGGCTGCACTTTTGGGGTGCAAGAGAAGGTCGGAGAGAGCAAAAGGAAGGGCCTTCCCCTTTCTCTCCTTTACGCCTTCTTTCCTTCCTTCTTCCCTTCCTTCCTTCCTTCCCTCCCTCCTTCCCTCCCTCTTCCCCCCTTTCTCACTCTGCTACCCAGTGTGGTTCTGGGACCAGCAGCTTCAATAACAACCTGGAGCTTCTCAGAAATACAGACTCTGGGCCCCTATCCCAGATACTGCCTTGGAATCTGCATGTTAACATTCCCAGGAGGTTCCAATGCAGCGTAAATATGAGACGCATCTGTGTTCCTCCCTCTTGGTTCTTGAGAATGTTCTGTGAATGAAATTCTAGTTCACATTTGCAACTCTTGCTCTTTTTCTCTCTTCCCCTCGCCCCTTTCCCACCTCGCAAAGTGCCTAGAGCTCTCCCTGCTGGAGGTACAGAAGTTGGACCTGGCTGGTTACTAGGTTCCGTTGTGAGAAGTGTCTGGGGGAGACTTGGACGGTGGCCGAAGGCTCAACAGTGCCAGACCCAGGCCGAGTGGAAGAAGGGACTGGCTCATTTGACTTTGGTTGTGCTGGTTGGAGAGGCCTGGACACCGGGACTGTTTCGGGGGCTCATGAGTGCTCACAGTATGCAGGGCCCCTTTCTGCTCTCTGTGTATCCACCTTATTCTCAGGAACGCAGGCCTTTCCACCTTCCGCTTGTTGCTTAGGAAATCTACATGACCACTGTGAAGGCAAAGTGATTATTTTCTTTGAAAGTAGAGGGAAGCACTAATTTAGAAGTCAGAAGCCCAGGGTTCTACACTCAGCCTTGAACTGACTCCACGGCTAACCTTGGGAAAGTCTCTTCATTCTTTGAATTTATCTACTTCGCTTATGAAGTAAAGGGATTGAAGTTCGTGGTTTTTTGAGGTCACCTGCCTGGTCAGACTCTCATTTTTGAGCTCGGAGAGCTTCCGTGTCCCCGAACACTTAGTGAAGTTACAATCCAGAACCCAATGCAGCCAATCCAAACAGCCCCCTCAAGCAAAACAGAAAGACAACCTAATCTGTTTGTGAAAAACAAGAGTGGTGGTTGCCAAGAAAATTGAAGGCGGAGGCGGGAAGCAGCGAATAAAGGTGACTTGGTGGCGAGCAGCAGGACTAGGCGCGGGGGAGCGGGAAGGGAGTCCCAAGGGCGCGGCGGCCGCTCTCCAGGGTCCTGAAGGCGGGAGCGTCCAAGGGCGGCCCCGGGGCTTGGCGAGCATACCACCCCCGCCCCCCAACTTTGCAGTCGCCGGGCCCTGGCGTGTTTTCTTTGGGCGGTGGAAGTCTTGTGGGAAGCGATTGCCGGGAGGGAGGGAGGAAACCTAGCAACCTATTCTCATTCATGAGGCCCTTTCTTGGAAGCCGCTGAGCTGGTTGGCTGATTGGTCTTTGGTTGTTTGTATGTGCTCGGGGAGAGAGCGGAGCTTGGTTTGCATTTCCGAGTAAGTTCACACTGTTTCGCTTCCCCTCATTACTTTTTCCTGGAGAATGAGGTCTTTCTCCTAGTACTTTCATTCTCCCCGTTCGATGCTTCTCTCTCATCTACCGCTTTCTGGCATCAAGCGGTTATTTTAGGGGTTGGAGAGCCCCAGAGGCTTCTGGAGCAGCGCCAACAGCTCACTCGAGGCTGGGGGAAATGAGAGATTTGGAAAACGCTCAGAGCTGGCCTTGGCACTCAGCTTCCATCTCTCCAGGGAGGAGGGCAGGGGACGAACCCCTTGGCCTGGGGATGGGGGATGGGGTAGGGGCTCAGTCAGTGCCAAGCGAGCTCCTACGCTGCTGCCAGCCGGGCCTGGGAGGGTCTTGGCTAACTTCGCTCGCACCTGCCAGTGGTGGCTGGCCAGCAGCCGTGGCAGTGTATGCCTCCAGCGCGCAGCTGGATGGCAGCAGAGACCTAAGCGGAGGAGGGCCCCGGGGCCTGAAGGACCCCATGCAAAGGAAGTCCAGAAAGAACCAGGTCAGTCCCTGGCGACCCAGAACTTGACTAAGCCCACCCACAACCTTTCCTGACCAACCTTCATTGGAGGGCTTGAACAAAGCTTAAACTGCTGAGAATGAGCAGCAGGCACACTTCTGTGACACCTGCCCCACTCCTAGGGGCCCGAAGGAAGCTTCTTGGGACATCCATGGGTCCCAGAATTTGTGTCTCCAGCTCATATTTTCAAATGGTTTTGTGAGAATGTGTGAACCTGTAACCTGACCCTTCTCTCTTCTTGCCTTCCAAGTCCTTCCCAGGTCATTTGCATGTCCCCCCCGCCCCCCACCTTCGCTTCATTAGGCATTTTGCTTCGGTCCTTTGCTTCAAGACAGAGATGCTTGTGAGGGAAAATAGTGGAAATGTTCAGGCAGAATAAAAGTCTGAGAATCAGCCCCAGAAACACAAAGCCTGGCTCGTTGGTCCTTTGGAGACATTCAGCTTTTACCCTTCCCTGCACTGGTCTTTTCTCTCTGGATCAGCAGCCTGCCCTCCCATGCTGCCTGGTGTCTAGACACACTCTGCAGTCACAGCGAGTCTGGGGAGGGACCGCTGGCTTCTCTAACAAGCAGAGATGTGAAGCATCCTGAAGCATCCTGGGTGTAGGGTGCTAAAATCTGACTTCCTCTGGCCCTCCTGGCAAGGACAGAGCTCTGGGAGTATCAGTGTAGCCACAAAATTCGATCTGAGACAAGTTATCTGAGGAAAGACCTTCTACTGCCCGCAGTACTCCAGAGATCCCTGTCTTCCTGTTAGGCCAGACTCCAGATGACAGTTGGAGGGTTTCACTGATAGCCCCAAAACGGAATCCTCTTGGAATCTGTATTTCTGAAAGCACAGCTCCTTAGGGATCCAGAAGACTTGGGGAATACTTTATGAAGATCGAATGTCCACTTCCTAAGTTATCATATTGGGTATTGAACCATGCCGAGGAAAGCGTCACCACATCCAAATCAATATACGCAAAGTCTCTTCCCTTTAAAAGCCACATTGAAAAATTTCATTCGCCCCTAAATAGCATCATTTCATAAAAGAAACATCCATGGCAGGATTAAATTACATCTTTAAAAAAATTTTTTCTTTTAAATGTTTTATTCATTTCTGAGAGAGAGAGACAGTGTGAGCAGAGGAGGGTCAGAGAGAGAGGGAGACACAGAATCTGAAACAGGCTCCAGGCTCTGAGCTGGCTGTCAGCACAGACCCCAACATGGGGCTCAAACCCACGAACTGTGAGATCATGACCTGAGCCAAAGTCAGATGCCTAACCGACTGAGCCACCCAGGCACCCCAGGATTAAACTACTTCTAACCAAAATTTTCTGAGAGCCTTTAGAATAAAAATCACAGTTAGAATGGAATTTGAAATTGATTTAATTTTTTGAGATGACCTATTTTCCACCTGGATTCTTTTTTCCGAGAATTCTGTTTTGCTGTGGTGTGACCCTCTTAGACACTTTTATTTTACACTATTTGGAGAACCATTTCCTCCACTTGGATCTAAGAACCTAGTTCACAGTGACTTAAAGCTATAATGCAAGTGTTTGCTTGTGCTGAGAACAAACCATGCAGTTTGGAAAATAGCAAGATATAAGACAGACAGATCATGGATATTAAAGTCACAGGTTACTATTAATTTGAGGCCAACCAAACTGTTAATAGCATGTTTCTATTAGGGTTCACTTCAAATCTCAGAGTTCCTAGTGAAAGTACAACTGTTAAAAAGAACATCTCTGTAGCTCGTAATTAGCTCTGACTTCATACATTTATTTAATAACTTTTTAATCCCTATGCTTCGGGCTAAGCATAGACCCACCTCTATGGAGGTGTTATAAGTAAATGTTGTATAATGGAACATTGATAGTGAGGAAGGTCGGGCTAGAAATAGAAGTGGAGGGGACCAGAAATGAGGGCCATTTAGGTGACATGGATGTCTGGGGAAGGGAATCCCTGCAGGTTCTGTCTGCTTAGTTCTTTCTGAAATAATGGGCCCTCTGCCTCCCTGCCGGTGTTGTTAACCACATGAGGAGCTTAGGATAGGAGGTGGGTCTTTATTGGAATATACAGTATATCCACATATTTATTTGAATTATATGCAAAACTGAACTCTTGATTTTCCCCTCCAGACTTTCTTCTCCATCTCCGTGAATGGCTACTTGATCGTTTTTGTTCAGGTCAAAAACATTGGAGTATCCCTGACTTCTCTCTTTCTTTCATACACTTCAGGAAACTCCAACTGCTTCATATATTCACAGCTATTACTCTGTGTTATAGGCTGAATTGGGTCCCCCCCACCCCCGAATCGTATGAAGTTCTATGAATCCCCAGTACCCTCAGAATATGACCTTATTTAAAAATAGGATGGTAGCAGATATAATTAGTTGAGATGAGTCACGTTAGAATAGTGTAGGCCCTAACGCAGTATGATTGGTGTAAAACAAAAAGGAGAAATTTGGACACAGGTACCCGCACAGGGAAAATGCCATGTGAAAATGAAAGTAGAGGGGGGCGCCTGGGTGGCTTAGTCGGTTAAGCGTCCGACTTTCGCTTAGGTCATGATCTCGCGGTTCGTGGGTTCGGGCCCCGTGTCGGGCTCTGTCCTGACAGCCAGCTCAGAGCCTGGAGCCTGTTTCAGTCTGTGACTCCCTCTCTCTCTGACCCTCCCCTGCTCACGCTGTCTCTCTCTCTCTCTCTCTCTCNTTGGGTCCCCCCCACCCCCGAATCGTATGAAGTTCTATGAATCCCCAGTACCCTCAGAATATGACCTTATTTAAGAATAGGATGGTAGCAGATATAATTAGTTGAGATGAGTCACGTTAGAATAGTGTAGGCCCTAACGCAGTATGATTGGTGTAAAACAAAAAGGAGAAATTTGGACACAGGTACCCACACAGGGAAAATGCCATGTGAAAATGAAAGTAGAGAGGGGCGCCTGGGTGGCTTAGTCGGTTAAGCGTCCGACTTNGTGATGCATCTACAAGCCAAGGAATGCCAGAGATTGCCAGCAAACCATCAGAAACCGGGAAGAGGCATGGGACAGATTCTCAGAAGAAATCTGGCCACAAGACTGAAACACGGAAAGCCTTCTTCAGTTTCCAGCCTGTTGGCCTGCCCTGCGGATTTCAGACTTGCCAGCCAACACAACTGAATGAGTCAGTTCCTAAGATAAATTTCCCTCTCCCTCTCCCTCTCCTCCTCCTTCTCCCCCAACCTCTCCCGCTTCCCCTCCCCTTCTCCTCCCTCCCCTCCCCCCTTCTCTCTCTCTCTCTCTGTCTGTCTCATAATCTACCCATCACGTCTATATCCTAGAGTTTCTGGTTCTCTGGAGAATCTTGACTAGTACTCTCTCGTGCAGCTCTTACCATCATTCACCTGGACTATTGGGTTATCTTCCTAACTGGTATTTCTGTTTCCCCTTTGTCTCATTTCCCCCTCATTTCCCTCATTTTGCCTCCTATTCCCTTAATACTGAAGCCAGGATTTTCCTTTAAAATGTAGGGCAGTTTGTGTCACTCTGCAACTCCACACTTTGTATCAGCTTCTTATGTCAGATTCACATCCAAAGACCTTACAATAGCCCTCAAGGCAGAACATGAACAGTCCCATCTGACCACAAAGGCTTCCTCTTCCTATACAGCTATTCTTTTTAAATTATTTTTAATGTTTTATTTATTTCTGAGAGAGAGAGAGATGGCGTGAGCAGGGGAGGGTCAGAGAGAGAGGGAGACGCAGAATCTGAAGCAGGCTCCAGGTTCTGAGCTAGCTGTCAGCACAGAGCCTGATGAGGGGCTCAAACCCACGAACCGTGAGATCATGACTTGAGCCAAAGTCAGACACTCAACCGACTGAGCCACCCAGGCACCCCCCAATGCAGCTATTCTTGCCATATTGGTTTTCCATAGCACTTCTTACTATTTGATGTACTATATATTTACTTCTGTATTTGTGTGATGAACGTAGTAACTTTTTCTTTTTTGTTCATTGCTGTATCAATAGCGTCTAGAACACTGCTTGGCCCTTACCAAAGTGCTCAGTAAATATTTGCTGGGCCAATGAATGAAAACACAAACTCAAGTATGAATCACTCACAAAGAGGAATGGAAGTCTGACACTCGCTACAACATGGATGAACCTTGAGAACATTATGCTAAGTGAAAGAAGCTGGACACCAAAGGACAAATATTATATGATTCCACTTATATGAGGTACTAAAAATAAGCAAATTCATGCAGCTAGAAAGTAGCATAGCGGTTACCAGGGGCTAGGTGGAGAGGACAGTGGAGAGTCACTGTATAATGGATGCAGAGTGTTTGGGTTGGGAGGAGTTCTGGTAGTAGACAGTGATTCCACAACCTTGTGAGTGTATTTAACGTCACTAAATTACGTACTTCAAATGATTAAAGTGGTAAATTATTTTGTTATTTCTATTTTACCACAGTTTAAAAAAAAGTTAAAAACTCTTAAAGATGCGAGCTCAGAGGAGCCTGAGAATGTCCACCCATTGGGGAAAAATGGCTGAGTTAATCATTCCTGGTTCTTCCAGAGTGTTCACCCTTCTCTTGGGGTTCTCTCGCTTTGATTTCTGCTGCCACCAGCTAAAAGTGCTTGCAAACGTAGGTATTGCCAACTCTCATTCTATTCTAGAATGTAGTGGGGCATACGTTGTGATATGTAGAAGTAAAAAGAGAATAGCTAAAGCAGGGTCCAAGAAAATGAGCGTAAGCCACTCATGTATTTATTTCAACTTTGATCACGTGTCTCTCAAGTACCAAGCACTGTCCTCGATGCTCTGCATTCAAAGTGAGTGAGGAAGAAAACGACCTGCTCTTACAGTGTGGTGAATGAGAGGGTAGTAAGAATCCATATAGACTTACCCTGTGTAGGCAAGTAAGTCACGGCAAGGATTTTGGATTTTATTTTAAAAGTGGTGGTAAGTCGCTGAAAGGTTTTAAGCAAGAGAGTGACATGAGCTGATTTATATTTTTAAAAGACTCCTTTGGTGCTTTGTATTGGAGTGAATTGGAAAGGGACATGGGAATAGTCAAACAGGAGGCTTGGCAATGGTCCAAGTGAGAGAAGATGATGACTTAAACAGTCGTGGGAATAACATACAGAGAAACGGATAGACTGAAATGTTTCAGAGAGAATTAATGGCACATCAGGTGAACTGGAAGTGCAGGCTGAGAAAAAGGGAATTAAAGATAATACCCAGGTTTTCTGAGTTGAGCAGTTGGGTGGCTTGCTGAAATGAGGAAGATGGGGAGGGAAATCAAGAATCCTGGTAAACACATTTGTTAGATGCCTATGAGTCATTCAAATGGAGATGTTAAGCAGGTTGTTGTAAAAGAGACTTGGGCTCAGGGTAGAGGTCTGGGTGGGAGTCTAGGAGATGTAAATTTAGGAGTGATTGGCATAATATGGTATTTAAAGCTATTGGAATTGGGTAGGATTCCTAGAAAGAGATGAAAAGATAGAACAAGATTGATTCAATTTAAGGAATTTGAACCGTGTCCAGATGGAAATGGGTAGGGAGCCATTGACAAAACTTAGGGTGTTCACAGGGTCAGCTTTGTATTTTAGAAGGCTCTCTCTGTCCTCTGGTGTGATTTAGAAGCAGACATGATTGATTGGAAAGAGGGACCAGGGAAAATGCTGTTGAAATAATTTTTGGGGAGATGACCTGGACAAGCATTAAATGGGATGGAGCCCAAGAGATCCTTTTGAATAGTGTGAACAAAACCTAGGGATTGATTAGAGGTGTGAAATGAGAGCAATGGCAAGGTTATGCCTCCAGACTTCAGTTCAAAACCAGGTGGATGAGGTCTCATTTTACTGTGATAGAGAACTCAGGGGAAGAGTTCGGGGAAAGTAAAGACATCGTGCTAATTTTGAAGTACCTATTAGACACATAAGTCTAGATGGTCAGTAGACTTGTAAATTCACGTGAGAGCTGCAGGAGACAGAGCTGAGTAGACTCATCAGTCCAGAAGCTGCTGCAGACCCTTTGACTGGCCGCCAGGGATGAGGAGTCCAGTGAGGAGAGAAAAGGGCCAAGGATGAAAACCTAGGGAACTTCCAAAATTTCAGTCGATAAAAGGAGAGGAATTTGCAAATTAGGCTCAAAGATGGCAGCCACTGAAGAAGAAGGAAACAAGGCAAAAGGGACATCATCTGTTATGTTCCAGACCCTGGTTATTTCTTTCCATAACCCCGCAAGCAGGTAGTGGTCTCATCTCCATTTTACAGAAAACTGTATTGAGACTCAGGTGAAATAACTTGGCCCAAGACACTTATCTAGAAAACAGCAGAAATCTGAAGGAATAAAAAAAATTTTTTTGGGGGGGGGGTGCCTGGGTGGTTTAGTCGGTTAAGCATTCGACTTCGGCTCAGGTCACAATCTCACGGTTGGTGGGTTCGAGCCCCGCATCAGGCTGTGTGCTGACAGCTCAGAGCCTGGAGCCTGCTTCAGATTCTGTCTCTCTCTCTGTCCCTCTCCTGCTCACGCTGTCTCTCTCTCTCTTTCTCAAAAATAAACAGTAAAAATTTTTTTAAATGTTTTTAATTTAAATAAACACTAAAAAAGTTTTTTTAAAAATGTTTTTAATTTATTTCTGAGAGAGAGAGAGAGAGACAGCATGAGCAGGGGAGGGGCAGAGAGAGAGAGGGAGACACAGAATCTGAAGCAGGTTCCAGGCTCTGAGCTGTCAGCACAGAGCCTGACGCGGGGCTCGAACCCACAAACCTGAGCCGCCTAACCAACCGAACTACCCAGGCGCCCCAGAAGTTTTAAGGAATTTAAACAAACGTTGGAGTATCTGGTTACTGCGCTTTGATCTTCAGCAGAAGGAACAAACCGTGTGTGCGCATGCTCTTGCATACATGCATGTGTATACACACAGCCGATCTCTGGGAGGCTGCAAAGCAGCTGGTAAGACTGAAGAGTGGTTGTCCCTGGTGGATCGGGGAGTTGAGGTTGGCCACTGGCCAGAGGGACACTTATTATGTCATATACACGTTTACGCTCTGTATGATTGTAGTAAAGTCTGCAATAATAAGGGGTTTGGCTCCACCCCTTTTTAAGATGCTTAATTGATTGCTGACAGCTTTCAGTTCCCTTACTCTTCTTTCCCGTTTGCCCCACGTCCAGGCAACCTGATAGCACAGCCTAGACACTTTCTCCTTTGGCCCCTGCAGGATGTTCAGGCCGTGCAAGCACTGGCTCTTGCAGAGGAGAGCCCTCAATTCCAGCCTTACCATAAAATCCCAAGCCTCTCTCCTTCTTCTCTTTGGGGTGTGCGTTGAGGGGACGGTCCATTCTGCTTGTGGAGAGGTGACCACAGCAACTGTGTTCATTCACAACTGTAAGGCTGGACTAGTCTAATTCTGAATTTTCTAATTCAAAAGTATAAATTAACTAAAAATTTTTTATTTATGTATTAAAAAAAATTTTAAATGTTTTTAAATTTATTTCTGAGAGACAAAGAGTGACAGTGCGAGCAGGGGAGGGTCAGAGAGAGAGGGAGACACAGAATCTGAAGCAGGCTTCAGGCTCTGAGCTGTCAGCACAGAGCCCGACTCGGAGCTCGAACCCACAAACCGTGAGATCGTGACCTGAGCCAAAGTTGGATGCTTAACCGGCTGAGCCACCCAGGCGCCTCTAACTAAAACATTTTTAAAAGGTGAGAATAAAAAAGGTCCCTGTACCAAAGTCTGAAGATTTTAAGATCTACGTGGGCCTTCTCCTCCATCTTTCTTATTTGTTAGCTCGTTAAAAAAAAAACTGAAAAGGACAAGATAAACACTAAACTAAAATCTGTGCTCTTCCTTCTGTACTCTTCTATATCTCCAGAGATCAGGAAGGGGATTATTATTATGTAAACGCTCAGAAAGTTGAAAAGAAAAATTCCAAATGAAGTTTTGAAGCTTTAGTGATGTTTTATGGGATCAGGGGCGCCTGGATGGCTCAGTCGGTTAAGTGATGTTTTATGGGATCTTCAGCTCTATAAAAATTTCATTTGTCCAACTTACTATATTTTAAAAACTCATGGATGGTTATAATTTAAAAATGGTATAATTTGTAGATAATTATGTAATTTTGTAACATTATATAAAAATTACATATATAAAAATATGTGTCTATGTATATATACACGTATATGTTTGTATATAATATCTGTATATATGTATACACACATGTCCACCCAAGCAAGCTATTCCTGGGGAATAGTAAGAAGTATTCTAAGAAAATCCCCATTATATTTTGCTTACTTTTTTTTATCATAAAGTAATTGCCATGTTTTACCCCGATGTACAAACACTTACAAAATGTTCTCATATGTGCATCTCACTACTCCCCACGCCCCGTCCTTACAGCTATTGGATGAGGAAACTACAGACCAGTGAGCTCAGATGGTCTGTTAGGACCGGTGGGAAGCAGAACTGGGCCACTGACCAACGCCTCCTGACTGCCATGCTTCTTGACCCACATCCAGGAGACATGGTCATTATTTACTGATGTCGGTCATGATAATTGACAAAGACAGTAATTGATGGCAGCGATTCTGTTGCTCCATATCCATGAATGCCCCTGACAGTGTGGCTAATTGTAGTTAAATGCCTTTAGCGACATTATTCTTCTTGGACCAAAATTCCAATTTCCCCTCCTTCTCACACCCAGCAAGGAATGAGAAGTCCATGACTTCGTGCATCCAAGCTGCCGTTGGAGATTGAATTACTGACTCTCCAGGCACTGGGTCAGTCAATCACATGGCTGTTGATTCTCTGCTTTCCTAGTAAAACACTTAGTTTGCTGAGGTCCTAAAAGGACAATAGAGCTTTTGTAATAGCCTGATTCACCTAAAACTGCAGAACAGCATTTTACATCGTAACAGAGAAGCCGTAACATTTTAGACAGTAGAGAATACACACCAAAGCAAAGCCTTTAGGAGACTCTGCCTCACAGAGTGTCAGACACCTTTACTAAGTTAAATCCATGGAGTACAGGATATTGTTATTCTGAAATGAAATACGATACAGTTGAAACCCTGTATAATTTATAAAATTTTCTCTTTATTTTTTTTCAAGAAAGCTTGTAATTGCCATGCAGCCAAGCTTTCCACAGTGACTGACAGAGTCTAATATACTTGTAAATCATACATTTATTTTTTCCACTTCGTATGCAGTTTCTCTTCAGAAGCTATAGAGCAGGTTAACGAAGGTTCATATTGTAATAGTTCATCCTAAGGCAAGGATTGATGTCAGCAGCTATGAGAAATGAAAACCCTATGAGCTGGTGGAAGCAAAGAAGCTTGAAAGCTGCAAGTGTGAGAGTTGCAGGGGACAGGGCTGCTTGCATAGTTGAACGTCCTTTTTTTTTTTGAGAGAGAGAGTGCCAGCAGGGGAGGGGCAGAGAGAGAGGGAGACACAGACTCTGAAGCAGGCTCCAGGCTCTGAGCTGTCAGCACAGAACCCGACGTGGGGCTCGAACCCACGAACCGCGAGATCGTGACCTGAGCTGACGTTGGACGCTTAACCGACTGAGCCACGCAGGCGCCCCAAAAGTCGTTTTTTCCTTAAGTTGTCGGTATGTGAAAGTTTCCAACACTGCCAAACACTTCCCCTGGGCTCTGTAGCTCCCCTAAGGTGCTTAGTGGAAAGAAGGGAGGAGGTTGGTAAAAGCCCAGGGCAGGGGAAAGGCCTTACTAGTTGGAGCTGCAGAGTCCACAGAGGGAGGTCCTCCCAGCTCTGTCCCTGCGACTTTGGAGAGTCTGCTCTCATCTGGGTCGTAGTTTCTTTTTCTGCACAGAGAGGGTTAGTGCAGACGGTCTGTAGGGCTTCTAACAGCGGATTTCTGAGTTCAGTGTGCGTCCCCTTTTCTGACACATAATCACTTTCCATTGTCTTCTCTTGGGACGCCTTCCCCACACACATAAACGTGTACACACACACACACACACACACACACGCGTGCGCGCGCGCGCGCACCCATCCCTGTACCTTAGAGCAGAGAAGCAGAGCAGAATCCAGAGGGGGTTCTGGAGCCAGCATGCCTCCCCAAGGGAACATTTTTCACGTCCCCACAGGGACTCCCCAGCTCGCTTGCTTAATTAAATTACAGCAGCCTCCTAAAGAGTTTCTGCCTCAACCTGCCCCTCACCCTGCAGAAGGAGTGCTCTTTCTAAAAGGCATGTGTGATCATGTTACTCCCCTCCCTCTAACCATTCAATGGCTCCTGATTTCTCTATAGGTCCTAACATGGCATGTAGACCTTTTGTGATTTGATCCGTACTCTGTTTACTTACCCACTTGTCTTTTCACTATTACATTGTACTCAAAGCTCCAATCATTTTAAAGTTCTTCAGTTCCTAAGATCCCCTTGTTCATTCTCATTCCTGGTATAAATTCTCCTTCTGCTGAATCTTTGCCAATTCCCATTCTGCTTCTCATCTTCTTCCCCAGGCAGTCTCCTACTTAGCCTTCAAATTTCAGCTTAGGTGCCATTTCCTCCAGGAAGCTCTTCCAGGTTGGGTTAGCTGCCCATGTGCTTTCTCTTGTCGCAGCATTTCCTGCACTGAATTGTGATAGTCTGAGGGTCAGGACTTTGCCTTATTCAGGCCTGTGTCTCAAAAAAACTGAAAGCGGTACTTAGACATCATGGGTATTCAATCAATATTTGTTAAACAAATGAACTTAGAAATGACACGATCTGGAGCTGGTAATTGTGGCAGCTGGGTAATGGGTACATAGGGTTTTGTGACGCTATTATTTACTGTGCTGTTTTCTCTGCTTTTATGCATATTGGCATTTACTATAATAAAAATATTTTTTAAAGACATGATTTTTAACTTTTTTAAATGTTTATTAAAAATTTTTTTAATGTTTTTATTTATTTCTGAGAGAGAGAGAGAGACAGCATGAGCAGGGGAGGGTCAGAGAGAGAGGGAGACACAGAATCTGAAGCAGGCTCCAGGCTCTGAGCTGTCAGCACAGAGCCTGGCGCGGGGCTCGAACTCATGAACCTGAGCCGAATTCGGACGCTTAACCGACTTAGCCACCCAGGTTCCCTAATGTTTATTTTTGAAAGAGAGAGACAGAGCATGAGTGGGAGAGGGACAGAGAGGGAGGGAGACAGAGAACATGAAGCAGGCTCCAGGCTGAGCTGTCAGCACAGAGCCCGACGTAGGACTCGAACTCACAAACCATGAGATCATGGCTTGAGCCCAAGTCAGACACTTAACCAATGAGCCACCCAGGCATCCTTGATGATCTTTAACTTCTAAAAAACATCTCAAATCTTAAATTGCAATAGATAAGAAGCGGCAAGATAGAAGCTACCACAATCCCATGCACTAGCCTCCAGGGCGTGGGGCTTACTAAAATGGGTGCTCCGAGAAGGTGTGATGCAAAACAGAACACGGGCAGGCCTTCCTCGAGGACCTTGGCCTCTGTGTGTCCCTACGGTCCCCAGCCAGACCCACCGATTTCATGCCGATGGAGTGCAAAAACCAACATGGCAAGAACAAGGGAAGACATTGATCCCCCCAAAGTGGACATTTGTGCCTGGGCCTTGTAGCTCTTCTGCTGGCTCCTAATAAACCAGGCTTTGTGCGAGTCTCACCAAGGCTGCACAGGGCGCCGCCCCAAGGCGCGCTCGCGCTCTCTCTCTCTCTCTCTCTCTCTCTCTCTCTCCCTCTCTCTCCCTCTCTGCTGGCCTGGNCCCGCCCCAAGGCGCGCTCGTGCGCTCTCTCTCTCTCTCTCTCTCTCTCCCTCTCTGCTGGCCTGGCTGTCTGGAGAACTTGTTAGCCTGCATTGATTTCTTTGAGACACCACTGCATTGGATCGCTTTGCTCTGCATTTGAAAAGGGGTGTTTTTCTTGAGGAGGCTGGACGTTGGCCCTGACTTGAAATTACAGAGTTGGAAACCATTCAGGATCCATAACTATCATGAGTTTCCTTCACAGCACATGAGATTCTAACGATGGCCTTAGCTTACAGAGGTAGGGAAAACTCAGTATTTCACCCATGTGGTGGGAACGGAGAAGCAAAAGAACACATTTCTGTGTACTAATCAGTCGGCAGATCAGCGTTGACTGGGCTCTTCTCATGTGCCAGTCATGTGTGAGGCTGTGCCTGTGGATGGAATAATGAAGTCAACAACTGCTGTGAGGGAAACGGGGTAGAAATCACGCATGTAAGTTCCAGGGCTTCCTCAGGACAGCGGCGTGGGACCAATGGGAAGCCTGGACCAGTGGGTACAGATTGCGTTTTACAACTCAAAGTATCTCATTAAAAAAACCTAATAGCAGGGACACCTGGGTGGCTTAGTCGGTTAAGCGTCCGACTTTCGCTTGGGTCATGATCTCGCAGTTCGTGGGTTCGANTTTACAGATGAAAACTAGGACTCAGAGAATTAAACCCGATTTGGACCTGAATTCAAAACCAGTTCTTGGCCATTACGAAGACATTGCTTTTATGTCGTCGTACTGCCTGGTTTGTGCCTGCGAACGCCAAAAAGATGGGCGTAGCTGAACTTTTGCAGTTGGGAGAAAGGACGTCTTCAAGTAACCAGACTTCCTTCGGTTCCGCCGCAGCTGTGGGTTTTACTAGATGGAGATCCTGCAGTGCGGTCACGTCCAGCAGATGTCAGCATTCACCATTCTTTGGCTCCCCCGGGTCTTGCTTTTACAAAGTGTTAGGACATGGAGCCTGTCTTGCGCTTGGGTCCCCAGAATGGCTATTGCATCTGGGCACGAGGTGCAGAGCTGTGTGCAAGAGGGTGCAGCTGAGCACGGCGTCTCGATTCAGTGAGAAGGCATTTGAAATGGTCATGAGCCCTCTGCTGCCCTGATTTTCTAAAATCCAAAGGTGTTCATTTTTTTCTCCTCCCTTTTGCCATTTCCTGTTTCTAAAACCCAAGTCATTTCTTCTTTTTAAAAGGTGTCTATTTATTTTGAGAGAGAGAGTGAGTGCACGCTGTGTGAGTTGGGGAGAGGGAGGGAGAGAGAATCCCAAGCAGGCAGTGTGGAGCCTGATGTGGGGCTCAATCCCATGACCTTGGGATCTTGACCTGAACTGAAATCAAGAGTCCAAGGCTTAACTGACTGAGCCCCACAGGCGCCCGAAAACCAGCTGTTTCTGATGGATGAGCCAAACAAAGTTATTACCTGGCCTTTGGCCAAGGCTGCGCAGAGAAAGAGGAGGCTCTTGAAGTTTCCAGAGGACGCCGGAACGCTGCCGGTGCCAGGGGCAGCTGGGATGTGGACCAGGCTGGAGTGTGGCTTCTGACGAGGGGTCAGAAATAGCCCCAAATACCAAGGTTTCTCTTCTGCTCAGCTTCTCTGTGCCTCAGATCCCACCCCTGCAAGTTCATCCTGTGGCTCTAATCTTTTTTTTTTCCGTTTATAGTTTATTGTCAAGTTGGTTTCCATAGAACACCCAGTGCTCATCCCCACAAGTGCCCTCCTCCACGCCCATCCCCCCCTTGTCCCCCCATCAGTCCTCAGTTTGTTCTCAGTATTTAAGCGTCTCTTATGGTTTGCCTCCCTCCCTCTCCTTAACTATCTTTTCCCCTTCCCCTCCCCCATGGTCCTCTGTTAAGTTTCTCCTGATCCACATCTGAGTGAAAACATATGGTCCTTCTCTGCCTGACTTATTTCGCTCAGCATAACACCCTCGAGTTCCATCCACGTTGCTACACATGGCCAGCTTTCACTCTTTCTCATTGCCCGTGGCTCTGATCTTAACCTTACAGGTTTCATGAGAAGGAATGATCTCTTAAATGTATTTACATCGAAGTGCAAATGAATTTGAACTTTATGTTTTGTCTAATGGGAGAAACCAGGCCGCGCTGAGAAAATGAATTGCCTCTGGTGTGCCTGGAAATGTTCGAGAAGGGCCTAAGGGGGGGTGTGGAGAGCGAGGGTGGCGCACTTCTGTGATCTCCCCGTCTGGCCCAGGCTGATGGGCACGGTGCCTGGGAGGACTTCCTTTGCTTCCTGTCTCTCATACCCTCCGCGACTTCACCCTGCCAATCCGAGTGTTGTAAAGAGTGCGCCTAACATGATGACTAGTTCGCCAAAACCTCGGGGCCAACAAAAGATGGAAAATGTTGGCTTCCTGTTCCAAAATTGCAGCTCTGGGAGAGGGAAGCTCACCGACCTTAATGGCACCAGTACCCTGTTAAAAATAGTCCATTTGCAGCTATTTTTAAAAAAAAGACAAACATAGAAAGAAGGAAGCTACAGCATGTGGCTTTTATTTGCTAATCATATGCGTAGTGTTCAATCCTGCAAACTTTCTCTGTAACAAAGGTGCCTCTAGAATTCAGTGCATGTCCTCCTTGGGCGATGCTGCTGGTAGTAAAGCTCTCTCCTTGACCGAAAACTTAAAATAATATGCCCTTCAGAACATGTGACATTCTGGGCACATGGCCACAGATGAAAGTCTTAAATAAATGGGGCTCGGTCCGACTTGCAGAGGCAGAGAGAGCAGATTCATTACAGAATGGAGAAATGTGGTGTGAAATTGGTAATCTCAAATGCTTTGATCCTTTCTTTTTAGTAATGTATTATTCATTCCGTTTGGTCCTTTCTGCTCCACCATTCTTACATAACCTCGAGCAACCTTTAATGATGATTTACAGGTAAAATTATTCATATAGCAGCGTGTCTGGGTTACCAGACGCATTGGACCTGCACTGGGTCATTCTGGCCTGACTCAAGGGAGCTCAGAGGGTCATGTGAACCTCACAGTCCGCCATGTCTGGTGGGGGGAAGGGTTTGGCTGGTGACTTTAGACTCCAGTTGATAAGGGGCCCACCCACAGATCTTTGCTCAGTAGGGGCTAAACGGAGGAGATGGGCAGATCTGTCTCTGAAATGTGGTTATAAAGCTTGTAAGTGATAGCTCTAAAAATGCCAGAACTCAAAATCTCCGTATTAGCACTGTTTCCGTCTAGTATCATGGTTATTTGGGGAGGCCGTACACCAATTCAGCATTGCAGTCCCTCAAATCATGTTGGTCAGCTCCTTTCAGATTGTCACAACCTACAGAATGGCCAGGGCTGATTGGTCCGGCGGGTAGACACCAGACCCCTACTGGGCCAGATTCCCGCTCCTGGGACTTGGCAGTGAGAACATGGAGATGCGATGATGGGAGTCTGCTTTCTGAAGCTGACCTGTCTTTCTAGCACTTTCCACAGACTCGTAGGCTCAGGTTCCTGAGCTGCCGGGCTCCTGCCTGCCTGCTGTTTCCTGCCTACTGTTTCTTCTGGCCGTACACAGTCTGAAAAAGCAGTTGCCAAAATGCGTTGAGACTGTACCCATGATGCTTTAGTTCATCTGTGGTATTAGGTCAAATAAAAGTCCTTGGGACGGTCTATCAGTTGAAAATGAAGCCTTACAATTTTTAGTGCTGATTTTCAAAATTCTATAAGCGAAATATATTCGTATGGAGAATCATATTTGGTTACATAATTGATGTCAGATTCAATTAGTGACGGACTCTGCAATTTGGGTTTTATTACTGAATATTTGGAGTCTATTTCAATAGTCACTGCATGGTTTAAACTGAATATTGTCTGTGAGCATATTTGCTTTTTTTTTTTTTTAAATTCCTTTTCTCAGGGGTGCCTGGGTGGCTCAGTCGGTTGAACATCTGACTCTGGCTCAGGTCATGATCTCACAGTACGTGGCTTCGAGCCCCGTGTCGGGCTCTGTGCTGACAGCTCAGGGCCTGGAGCCTGCTTCGGATTCTGTGTCCCCCTCTCTCTCTGCTCCTCCCCCACTCATGCTCTGTTTCTGTCTGTCTCAATAATAAATAAACATTAAAAAAAAATCCTTTTCTCAGTCATTTTAATTGCAGTAAGTATGAAACCATTTCACGAAAGTTTCTAAATAAAGAGCCAAAAGACACAAACCTAATCTGAATTGCTTTTACCCACAGGATAGAAATACATGGTTCAGACAGAACCTATAACAACAAATTTACTATCAAATGTTCCCAGTAAGTTCACCTACATCTCTACCTTACAAGAAGGCAAAACTGTAATGTAAATTTCCTAAGATATTCACAATGATATTATGGTTTTGTGAAGGCTGGCTTGGTTTTCTTTTAAGTTTATTTATTTCTTTTTTAGTAGTCTCTACACCCCCTGTGGGGCTTGAACTCACAACCCTGAGATCAGGAGTCACATGCTCTTCAACTGAGCCAGGCTTGATTTTGACGGGAAAGCCAGCAACATGATTTTATGAGATCTTTTGAATAGGGAAAGTGAGACTTAGATATATTTTTCCTAACCATTAATTTAAAATCTGAGCATTATGGGATTTATGGGGGAAAAAAAAAGCCCAAACAGTATGAGGCCAACCAGGATAGTATGTGTTTTAGACTTCCAGACAGGATCTTTTGCCATTTTTACAGATTTTTCTGAAAGGTCAAGATCAGCTGTGCTGTGCAGTGAATGTCTGAAGTGTGTGCTAGTAACAGCTACCGCTGTGGTGTAAATACATACATGGAAAGTTGTAGTTATGTATTTATGAGTCTATTTGTTGCTTAATTTCAAAGGGTAAATTCCAAACTCCAGTCCTTGAGATTAAATCTTTTTATTCCGTTAATTTTCAAATAAAAAAAGACTCCGGTATTCTCATGTCTGTCACTCAGTATCAGCATTATGCCAATTCTAGTTCATCTCATACCCTGCACCCCCTTACTCCCCACTCCCCCTGTTCTTTTAAAGGAAGTCCAAGGTCACATGTCTTTCTTCTGAAAACATTTCCGCTTGCCTCTTAAGGATTTTTTTTTTTTAAACATGACCACAGTCTCTTCTGACTTCCTTTTACTGGACGTGAGGAGTAGGATCCGCCGTTTCTCATCTTCTCCCTTCCTCTCTTTGTGTCTGTGAATTTAATATGGAATTGTAAGCCTCTTCCCTCATTTGTTTCTCCTTTTTATAACAGACCCAAACTTATAAACGATAATCACATTGTGCAGTCACTTTTTACATCTAATACCTCCCCGAGTGACTGTTTTCAATAATCACCATCAATCCTTCCCAACCATGACTTCCTCATATTTGAATTCTTATTTTGCCTTCATTTGTCATTACTATGAACCATGTTTTCATGTGATTTATACAGGAAGTGTGGCTGTGTCATCATCCATATACTTGCATATCTTAAAATGCTTTTCTTGAGTGAGGGCATGAATGATACTTGCTTATGAATAATTCTTGGGACATTGGGTTTTTTTCTTCGAAGCTCTTGCTGTAAATCAGTTTGTCTTCAGTTATTTAGTGCTTCAGAGATTTATAAGGTGAGAAGAGAAACACTGTGTGGGGTTTTCCACTGAAGGGGTAATGTTCTGCCCTTGCATAATTAGGGCTCTGTGGCATGCTACAGTACCCTGTACATTTTTTTTTAATTTTGTTTTTACATTTATTTATTTATTTTGAGAGACAGAGCACAAACGGGAGAGGGGCAGAGAGAGAGGGAGACACAGAATCCGAAGACAAGCTCCAGGCTCCAAGCTGTCAGCACAGAGCCCGACACGGGGCTCGAACTCACAAACTGCAGGATCATGACCCAAGCCAAAGTTGGATTCTCAACGAACTGAGCCACCCAGACGCCCCTACAGTACCCTGTAAGTTAAGAACTTTTCTGCTATGTGAAATAAGTGAGAGAAATAAAGATACCATATGACTTCACTCATATCTGGAATTTAAGAAAAAAAAACAAATATGCAAAGAAAAAGAGAGAGAGAGGTAAACCAAGAAACAGACTCTTAACTATAGAGAATAAACTAGGGTCACCAGAGGGAAGGTGGGGTGGGGATTAAGGAACGCACTGGTCATGAGGAGCACCGGGTGATGTCTGGAAGCGTTGAGTCACGATATTGTGCACCTGACGCTAATATTACACTGTATGTTAACTCACTGGAGTTGAAATAAAAACTTAGAAAGAAAAGAAGTGTTTGAGAATTCTGGGACACTGCTAAGGAATAGGACTTATCACTGTACGCTGAGCGTTGTGTGAATCAGAACCCCCAGAGAGCCACACAGAGGCATCAGTTTTAGAATCCCTGCCTTCATTTGTGTTTCGGAAACTCTAGGTTTTCATTCTCAAGAACAAAAGCAAACTTGGGCCACATTAGGAAACTACATGATGCCAGATATCCTTGAACCCATTCTCTTTCAGAAAAACTTCAGAAGAGAAAAGAAATACCTTAAAATATGATTTCTCTTTGCTAAAACAAATCACTTCATAGCACCAGTGGAGATGTTGGCCTCTGAAAATATAATCCAATGGCAAAAACCTAATTTAAAAACATTTTTAAAATGTTTTTATTTATTTTTGAGAGAGAGAGAGACAGTGTGAGCAAGGGAGGGTCAGAGAGAAAGGGAGACGCTCAACTGACTGAGCTACCCGGGCGCTCCCAAAAAACTAATTTTTAATGTAAACCCCTCAAAGACAATGATTTAAATGTCTAAAACACGGCAAACATGACCAAACCTTGTATTGAAAGGTTTTTATCTCAAACTTTGAAGAATAGGACTTGTGGATTTTTTACGTACAGTGTTATTTTCAGAGTAGAAAGATCTTTAGTTCCAGGGTGGGAAATGAAACTTTGGGTTTTAGGAAGCAAGCACTTGGCTTTAATTTTGATATTCCTGCTGGAGGGAAGAGTGGTATTTTCTCAGAAGCCTCCTTTAAGATAATTCATGAAAAGTAATGAATGGCTGATTCTTAACTTCAGAGGATTGACTTCTTAAAATCAATTGAGAAGCACAGATACATATTATACATTCTTTCATGTAGGTATGCATATGTATATATTTTTAAAAATATACATTTTTTTCTGAAGTATAAAGAATGCTTTACTCCTTTTGGTAGCCATCTGAGTGTTCTATTAAAAATAGAGTCAAGGGGCGCCTGGGTGGCTTAGTGGGTTAAGCATCCGACTTTCGCTTAGGTCATGATCTCGCCGTTCGTGGGTTCGAGCCCCGCATCGGGCTCTGTGCTGACTGCCAGCTCAGAGCCTGGAGCCTGTTTCAGAGTCTGTATCTCCCTCTCTCTCTGACCCTCCCCTGCTCACGCTGTCTTTCTCTCTCTCTCCTAGAAATAAATAAAAAATATTAAAAAAAAAAATAGAGTCGAGTGGGAGGTATGGTGGGCATGGTGAGGCCTCTCAGTACTTAGGTCATTTCTATGTTTCCCAGTCTCCTTTGCAATTACATTGGCCAGGTGCTCAGCTCTGATCAGGGTGAACATGAATGGAAGTGATGACATTTGCCTCCCCCACAGGGAGTTAAGCTTCCTTTCCCCACTCTCCTTTTCCTAAATATGCCTATAGGGTGACTTTGGATCCACTACGTGGCATAGCCACCAAGATGGAACCAGTCACTGGGTAGAGTCTGACCTACCTCAAATTGGCATGACTGAAAAATATGCTTTTGTTGTAAGGCAGTGAGATTTAGGGGCCCTGTTTATTACTGCAGCATGAGCCGGCCTATCTGACTGATATAGAGGAGTTGTCTGAGTTGGGCTCTTTGCAGTAAAGATCTAATATTTGGTGTCTGGTGTTTTTGTCAGCCAAGGGGAAACATTTATTTGTTATTCATGAAAACATTTCTTAAATTTTATGAAAATCATATGAAGGATTTTTGCAGTTACTTTTCACCATTCACTTTGGAACTGATCACTGTTTCCTTTCTTACTTTGGACGGCATGAGCTGGCAACCTAGATCTTCATGAAGGTAAGAGAGAATCCAAATGAGCTATACAAGCACAACTCTGGGACAATAACCATACCCTTTATGATAAGCTGAAATATTATTTGACTTCATTTTTGTTTTGCTTTTAATGTGACACAATTGTCCTGGGTTCTATGAGCTACAGATGGAGTAATTGAGGAACTTTTTCCACCTTTGCAAAGACTATACCCCCGGGCTTCCTTAATGTCCTCATCAAAGGAAGGCGATATACAGAGGGCTCACTGAAAGCCCTGAATCTGGAGTCTCGTTGGGCTGTCCTGCCTCTGAGTTAAAGACAGCCATGCTGCTGGTGATCATAGCATAATGTATAGAACTGGTTTTTTTTTTTAAATGTTTTATTTATTTCTGAGAGAGAGAGAGATAGTGTGAGCAGGGGAGGGTCAGAGAGAGGGAGACAGAATCTGAAGCAGGCTCCAGGCTCTGAGCTAGCTGTCAGCACAGAGCCTGACGTGGGGCTTGAACTCACGAACTGTGTGATCATGACGTGAGCCGAAGTCGGACGCTTAACCGACTGAGCCACCCAGGTGCCTATAGAATTGTTGAATCACAGGGTGCCTGGGTGGCTTAGTGCCACGGGGTGCTGATTGCCAGCTCAGAGCCTGGAGCCTGTTTCAGTCTGTGACTCCCTCTCTCTCTGACCCTCCCCTGCTCACGCTCTCTCTCTCTCTCTCCTAGAAATAAATAAAACATTAAAAAAAAAAAAAGAAAAAATAAGGAATTGTTGAATCACTATGTGGTACACCTGAAACTACTATAACATTATATGTCAACTATACCTCAATAATAATACTAATAATACGAATACTAATACTTTGCTATTATTATTAGCAACCTCAGCTAGAAATCTGCCGTAATAGGTACTGGAGGATTGCCGATTAACATTTGCATGCGAACTATAGAAGATCTAATCACGACATACTTCCAAATGAACCTTTTTCTCCAGAGGTTTGTGAACATCTTAAGTGTTAAACTAATTACTACAGAATTCTTTTCAGAGGGCCTTCAAAAAAAAACCCCCAATTTTATCCTTACTGAGCTTACTCTTTCTCACATGAAAGCAGGACAAAATAATTTTGTCTTCTGAGTACATTTATGTTAAGGTATTGGATACTAGAAACATAATTCCTTTTTTACTAGGATATTTTTTTTCTTCTCTTCTGCATCCTTTTCATCACACAAAGCAGCACTGTCTTTGTAGCTACACTTTGGGGCCTCGACATTTATTTTTGCCCTTTTGGTCTGTAACATCCCCAAACAAGTGCTTTGATCAGCTGCTCAAGGGATCACATGGCTGGAACAGGAGGGCACTTAGAAGCCTGTGCTCTTAGAGACGCATTGATGTTGGAACGATATGAAAAATAATTTCGTGGAGGGTTCCCTGGCTGGCTCGGTCTGGAAAGCATGTGACTCTTGATCTCCAGGTTAAAAAAATAATTTGGTGGAAGGGACTTTCTTGTCGAAGCTCGGACCGTTTTTATTACTGAAGAGGGGCGCATACACATATCCACATATAAATCTGTATCGATAGATGGATTTGACTTCTTGCCAGTGTGGCTTTATGCTTTCTCTCTTTCTCTTGTCTATCAGTTAGGGAGTGATTAGCCCAGGGGACACTCGGCATTCCATTTGCACTCCTCGTCCTGAGTGAAAGAAAGGAAGCAAAAATCCCAATGGAGAAAAATATTCTGAGGAAGACAGGTGCGTGATTATATGTGTGGGGGTATGAATTTATTTTGTAGCAAACTAGTGGCCCACGTAGGAGTACTTTAGGTTGAATGCACAAAGAAAACTCTATTAAGAAATCTGACTTCAGGCCCGTGAAATTATAGTCTACTTTGTAAATCACAGTCAGAAGACATTGAATTAGAAATGAAATCAGCACCAAAAAAAAAAAAAAGACAACAACCAGACACCTGGGTTCAAATCACCATGGAGCTGACTTCACACAATGTAACCATCCAGTGTTTCTAAACTGGCATTCTCATCTCTAAAACAGGTCTAATGACCCCAGTGCTACCCACCCAGTGACATTGGTTAAGAATCCACATGAGCCGAGGGGCTCCTGGGTGGCTCAGACGGTTAAGCGTCCGACTTCAGCTCAGGTCATGATCTCATGGTTCATGGGTTCGAGCCCCGCATTGGGCTCTGTGCTGACAGTTAGCTCAGAGCCTGGAGCCTGCTNGATGCAGGTGTCCGCAGGCCACCTACCTTTGGAGGTTTGTTTTCTTTTAACTTTCTATTTTGAAATAATGATGTATTCATGGTTAAGTTCCAAGAGAGGATGTGCAGTGGTCCCAGGCATCTGTCACTCAGCTTCCCCAAAGGAAAATGCGTGACTGTTGTACGATACCAAAATCGGGGAAACTGACTTTGTGCCATTCATAGAGCTTTTTCAGGTTTCCCAAGTCTTCCCGAGCACTCGTGTGTGTGTGTGTGTGTGTGTGTGTGTGTGTGTATCTGTGTGTACTCCTAAAAAGTCTTATCACACCTGGAGGTGTGTGTCACCACCACCGAAATCAAGATAAAGAACTGTCCCGCCTCCCCAAAGTTCCCCCAATCGTTGGCAACCACGAATCTGTTCTCGAACTCTATAATTTTATTTCGAGAAAAGGAACAGTTCATTCCTTTTGCGTATCAACAGTTGATTCTTTTATTGTTGCTTCATTAGTATTCCATAGCATGGACATACCACAGTCCTTCGTTAGACGTTTGAAGGACTTTTGGGATGTTTCTAGGTTTTGGCTCTTCTCCGTGAAGCTGCTGTGAGCGTTAGCATACTGATTTTGTGTAAATGAGTGTTTTCATTTCTCCCCGGGGTAAGTGGCCAATAGTGAAATATGTGGGCCATGTGATTGTTGCATGTTTGGTTCGGAAAGAAACTGCCAGATGGTTTTCCAGACTGGCTGAGCCACTGTGCGTTCTTACCAGGAACACTTGGGTGATCTAGTTCTTCTATATCCTTGCCAGCACTTGGGTTTTTTTCCATTGTTTTCTCATTTTAGCCATTCTGATAGGGATGTAGTAGTATTTTATTGTGTTTTTAGTTTGAGTTTTCCTTGTGGCTATGATGTTAACTATCTTTTTCATGTGTTTATTTGCCATCTGCATATGCTCTTTGATAAAAGGCTGCTATTCTAGTTGGATTTTTTTGTTATTTTATTCCAGAGTTTTGAGAGTTCTTTATATAGTCTAAATACGAGGCCTTTGTCAGATACAGGATTCTCGAATATTTCCTCAAAGTCTGTAGGTTGTCTTTTTATCCTCTTAATAGGGGTTTTGGCAGAGCAAAGGTTTATTTTTGATATTTTGAGGTTCAACTTACTATTTTTTTCTTTAGGAACTATATTCGGACGTCTAAGAACTCTTCTTAGCCTTAGGTCAGTCAAAGGTTTAGAGAAACTTTTTTTTCCAAGAAGTTTTATTTTACTTATGGTTGTACTTTTTAAAGTCCGTGATGCATTTTGAGTTAATTTCTGTATAAGACGTGAGGCTTCAGTCTAAGATTTTAAATGTTTCCATCATCGGCCTCTAGACATCTAGACACATTCTGGCCCATGTCTGTCTCCCTGTCTACTTTTCTACCTTTCTAGACATTATTTCACTTTCCTACCTTACATTTCATCTCTTTCACTCTTTCATTAGGCCATTTTCAGTTGCTCATTTCATATTCCTCATATACCATCCTAGCTTCTTATTTCCTTAATGATCGAAAGATTGTACTTATATGGCTATCATCTCCCACTGACATAAGTCATGCCGAGAATATGATCATATGTTGATAATGTTTATCTTTCCCAATATACTGTAAGCCTGTCGAGAGGAAGGAGCATATCCTTCTCAAAAGCTGGCCCAGGTGTTGCAGATAACATGGATACGGTTATATTTGTAGAATTAAAGTGAATCAAGTTCTACCGTCCTTATATATGCTAGAAGAGGGACACGTTCACCTGTATGAGTATCTGTATTCAGATGCGACAAAAACGATTTTTTTGAAGAGGCAGAACTGATTGGAGAGGCCAGTAGCATCCCAACGGGCTCACTCCTGACTGCTCATACCTTGGCTTTACAGGCTGACCTATTCCGAAGTCAGGATGGCAGCTAGGATTGCGTGGGGCTGGCGGTACATTTGATTTCAGGATGCCGTGGGAAGATGTACCGCTGATTCATAAATACTTCCCCAATTCATTTGTCTATGGTTCTGCTTAAAGCGTTCCCCCTAAAACACTTAGAACTTTGAAATTATATGTGTACACACACACATATATTACATATTATATGTATAGGTGCATAATATATATATGTGCACACACACAAAACATACGTATGTTGTTGCTGTTTCTTCAGAAATCTCTTTTGCATTTAGGATTAGACACCCATTAATGAAGGACTTCTGGCCAGTATATCCATTTCATTTTAGTTTCCTAAAGACCTAGTACTCAGGTGATAACGAGGGCAGTGGGGTTTCACATATTATTTGTTCATGTCTGTCCGAAAGCTCAAAAGTGAAGGTCAGTACATTTCTACAAAAAATCTTTTTAATGACTTAGTGAAAAACCCAACACTTGGGGTGCCTGGGTGGCTTAGTCGGTTAAGCATCTGACTTTGGTTCAGGTCATGATCTCATAGATTGTGGGTTCAAGCCCCAGGTCAGGCTCTGCAGTGACAGCTCAGAGCCTGGAGCCTGCCTCAGATTCTGTGTCTCCCTCGCTCTCTCTGCCTCTCCCCCACTTGTGTTTGTTTTTCTCTCTCTGTCTCAAAAATAAATAAATAAGCATTTATAAAAACAAACAAAAACACACAACACTTTCCTTCTTTTCCCAACTGGTTAAAATAACATGACTGGCACGAAATCATGATTATTCTCAGGGTATGAGCCATCACACAAGGAACGATAAATGTTTCGGTGTTAAGGTATTTGGGTAGGTTTGCCGCGGTATGATTGAAGCATTTAATTCTCAGCTCTGATTATTGGAAGCCAGTAGCACATGCTCATCCCCTCCACTCCAAGTAACCTCGTAAGAGATGATTCTATTAATAGTGAAGAGGATTTACAGACTTAAACTACAAAGATACACACAACACTGAGCAGGTAAATTGTCACTCTTTGGGGAAATAATGTTACCCATTGATAGAATCCATGCTTAGAAAATTCACCTTAAGAAACTATGTATTTCAGAAAAAGCATCCCTTAGCTTCTTAATGTTCTCATGTTCCTGTATTGTCTTATCAGTTTTTTCTCAAGCAATTTCGGTAGAACGTGGTCTGTAATTTTTCTTTCATTACTACATGGGATATAATTTTTATTTTGGAGAAAAACATCTAAGCCACAGTAGCCACAGAGCATCAATAGTCATAAAAACCTATGGCTAAGTTTTCTGCTTGTTTAAAACATCACCTCCTGAAACAAGCAAAAAAACAATAAAAAGTAAGCATTTGTCTTAGTAAAGGGAAGCTGTTTAGATCGGAGGAAACTGGACAGAGCAGGTAATTATTATCAAGGTTCTAGTTTTTCTCTGGGGGTCGGCTTGAAAACATTTTGACAAATTGTCAATAGGATAGAGTGAGCAGTAGCTCCCTGAGCCAAAGCTTGCTTATGGTTTCATATTCTTTCCAGATAAACCTTTTCCTTGTCCAGAAAGGATCATGGAAGGTGGAGATCATCTTACCTTGACGTCACGCACAGTCTTGGGGCTTCCTTCATTTTCCATGGCTTGGTGAATACTGGCATTATATCCCTCAGCCCGAGGCAGGGGCAGAAATTGCTTCCACAGAGATGGCCTGGAGAAATGTTTCTGGAGGCACTCTGGCTTGTCTGGGGAAGGACTGGGCATGTTTTTACAGGGAAGGTCCAAATGAGTCCTGCAGCCTGATTTTAACAACATTAGCCCAGGGTCCACTCTGTTTCTCTTCAATTGGCCAATGCTGGACCATCTGTCAGTCAGCTAGGGACCTCTCTGGAAAGTTACACTATTTTAAGTAAAAGGATAATCTGTTTGGTGGATCAGCAGCTTATCCACCGTTCTTTAGTGTTCTATTCTGGGTAGAGCCTTCTATTTTGATTGTCTAGGTGTGTTATGACTGCCCCCTACTGGCAGAAATGTACTACTAATTCAAATTTAATCCTCAAATGGAAAGAAATGATTTAAGTGATCTATTTGCTTAGGATAGAATGATAAAATAGATTGCTTTGCAATATTCTGCATTAGTTGTGCGAGGCAGGGACTAGGGCCGATAATCTTGGGCTGTGCAGTTGAGAGACGGGCGGTCCACCTAAGCTGTTTAGGTTTCTTCAAAGGTCATGTTAGCAGCAGTCAGAAATGTGGCTAGAAATGTATGCTCAACTCATACCCAAAATTAAGCCCAAGGATTATTACACTTCTTGATTGATGTCATGTAGGATGAAAGTGATTTTTCTTAGGAGGTAACTGGTCATCTAATGACTAAGCCAAGAGTTGGCTTCGCACATCATACTTCATCTTTGTAAAGTGCCTTATAAATAAAGATTATTCAACAGAGTGCAAAAGGGCAGGACATAATACCTTGAGAGGTGTCTCGTGCTCAAGGAGCCCCTGGTGGGTCTGGGGTGCATGGAGATAAAGGCCCCAGGTGTGTATCCTGGAGATTATGAACTGAAGAAGTTTCCTTTAGGAGCACCTGGGTGGCTCAGTCGGTTGAGTGTCCAAATTCGGCTCAGGTCATGACCTGTGGTTTGTGAGTTCGAGCCCAGCATAAAGCTCGCTGCTGTCATGCAGAGCCTGCTTTGGATTCTTTGTCTTCCTCTCTCTCAGCCTCTCTCCTGTTCATGCTCTCTCTCTCTCAAAAATAAATTTTCAAAAAATAAAGCAATAAAACAAAAGTTAGCTTAAAATGGGTGATGTATCTAAATAGACATTTCTCCAAAGAAGATATACAAATGGCCAATAAGCCCATGAAAAGATGCTCAACGTCATTAACCATTAGGGAAACGCAAGTCAAAAGTACAATGATTTTACATGTAATAGGTTGGTTTTAATCAAAAGACAGACAACGACAAATGTTAGTATGTGGAGAAAATAGTACTCTCATGCATTGCCCGTGGAAACATAAAATGTCACAACCACTTTGGAAAAACAGTTTGGCAGTTCCTCAAAGTGTTCAACATAGTTACCATAAGACCCAGCAGTTTCCTCCTACATGTCTACTGAAGCCAGAGAAGTGAAACGTGTGTTCACGTGAAGGCTTGCGTACAAATGTCCAGTAACTGGAATCCATATGCCCATCCACTGATAACCAAAGTGAAGTATATCCGTACAACAGAAAAGGATGAAGTTCGGACACAGGCTGTAACATGGATAAACCTTAAAAACATGCCGAGAGAAGCCAGTCACAAAAGACCACATGGTGTGTGATTCCATTTATAAGAAAATGTCTGGAGCAGGCAAATCTAGAAAGTAGATTAGTGGTTGCCTAGGGCAGGGGGTTTGGGGAAACTTCAATGAATAAGAAGTTTCTTTTTCGGGGTGACGTAAATGTCATAAAACTGATTTCGGTGATGGTTTCACAACCCAGTGAATACACTAAAAACCCTTAAGTTGTATATGTTAAATGGGTGAATTATATGGTATGTGAATTTGATCTCAATAATGCTGTTAAACCTTTTTTAAAAAGAGAGGCAACTTCTTCAAGTGACCAAATGTTTCAGCACGGTGCAGTGGGTACATAACTTGACAGTTCTGTTCCCCGGGGTCAGTTGAGTGAAGATACGGTCGAACTATATCACTGGTCTGAGGGTCCCGGGACCTGGTTCTGGACTCAGAATGAAAATGGTATACGTGGTATTAATAATCTCAACTTGACGTGGGCAGCCTTTGGGCTGGAAGATTATTTTTTCCTCCTACTCATTTTTCTTGGTGCATTTTGTGCCTGGGGAAACCTGTCTGGGATATTAGGTGGTGTGTCCAGGTAGTACTACAGTTGGGACCAACCCCCCCCGTGTCCACATCCTAGGGCCAGGGCACATTGTCCTGAGCCACTCCGCAAACCAAATCATTCATGTTTCTCTTTTTCCTCAGTGATGTCATTTCGGCCCACCAGCGTTTTTCTCTTGCTCTGACTTGTGTTTTTGCACACTCTATTTTTGGGGTCAGACCTTGGAGGAAACATTTCTTTCAAACATTTGTTAAGTTCTCCTTAGCATTTTCCCCATACTTGTAAAAATTCTCGTTTTTGGAAACTGCTTTCTATTTCTATGAAAATTATTTCATCTTAAATCAGATTTGTCAACAATTTTATCTAGGTCTGCTAATAAAACATTGCACACTCAGTTCTTGAGAGATCCTGGTAAACATTATTGTTTCGTATTCAGGGGGTATGTGCGTCTAGGGGCACACAGCGGCATCGATTGGCCTTCCCTGGCATTCTGTGTAAAAAACCAAGTTTGCTGGAGATGGAAGTAGGAGGAATTTGCAGGAAGAACGAATTTTATCATCTGCCAGAGTTGAGTAAAGTACTTATTGGCAAATATGTATTTATTTTTCATTACCTCAAGAAACAGGACATCTCCTTAAGGGTCAGTGTAACTGACAGACCTGTGTGTGGGAGGCACAAACAGCTGAGAGAGTGGTGTGAAGAGAGAGGTTAGTGGATTCCTAATCTATACGACTCTGACTTGGGTGTTAGCTCCTCAGAGAGGCAGAAAGCTGGTGGGTTGACAGCCAGTTGAGTAAATGGTAATGGAGAGGAACAGAAAAACCATCAGCCTGGAGGAGGCCAGCCAACACTCTTCCCTCATGCCGATGAGACTGACGATATGCAGAGCCACAGAGGGACATCCTTACAGGGGTCCATCTCCAGTTTCAGACAGTGCTGGAAGACCAAGACCAGGGAACTTCCCAAGACTGCCCAGTTGGCCGTGGGTCACGGCATTTGCTCTACTGACAGGATAGGCAATGTTTGCCGGGTGTCGTGGATCCAAATGGTTACCTTGGTTTTCCTCCATTACTGGGTGTTGAAAGTGGTAGAAGAGCGGTAGTAGGGTCACTTAATCCTGGATTGATAGCCTTAAAGACCCACACGTGGGCCAGATGGAAAGGTGTGCAAATCACTAAGTGATCCTTGACTTTCAGCCAGATTCAATAACTGGAAAAGATTCTGGGTTGTTCCTTTAGAATGAGTAAATACATTTTATTTATCTCTCTCTCTCTCTGCCTATCATCTATCTACCTCTATTAGAGAGAGAAAGAAGCCTGGGCACACATGAGCAGGGGAGGGGCAGAAGAGATAGAGAGAAGCTCAACCCTGAGATCAAGAGTGGCATGCTCTACCAATTGAGCCAGCCAGGCACCCCTTGTTGCACTTGCTCTTAACAATTATGTTTAGATTATTCCTGAAAAATTCCCAAGATATTAAACAGCTATCCACAATCTCAAGTTATTTCTCTTGTTGAAATATTTTGTAACAGCCATAATATGAACTTATTTGACTAGTAAACCTAAGTAGAACTAAAGTTCTATGTCTGCGTTGTATTTAATGTTGATAACTCTGAAGACATGAATGTTTTCATTAAGCCAACCCAACTTGGACTAGCTTTTGTATACCAAAGACGATCCCAGCTCATGTGAACTTGAAAAACATTTGGGTTAGTTTCTAGATTTGAGAAAATACTTAATTTATGTAAATACTTAATTTATTTTTAAGTCAATTAAATAGAGTGTCATTACAAACTAATTTTGCCAATACCATCTGGAGATAGAAAAATCACACATTTATAACACACACACACACACACACACGTATAAATGTGTGTGTGTGTAATATATTGAAGGATTTGTCCGAGTAGACATATATATGTGTGTGTGTCTGTGTGTGTGTATAAATATGAACATATAGCAGATACTTTTTAAATTTTAGCCATGAAACAAATCTAATAATACAAACTCACTAGTTTCTAAAAGAACTGTTGGATCCAAATTGTGTTTCTGGCAGTTGCAGTAAATCAAGATTACTTGCTCTGATGACTAAAGCTTCTTACTAGTATTTGTGATAGACTTAAGATATTTTCATTTGCTTTTTGTAAAGAAATTTTTGAAGGGGCAATTTTTAACTCATTTAGTGTCTTAGGAGACTTCTGCATACCCATTATTGGAGGGAAGTGTCCTTTTTCTCTAGGGCACCTTATAAACTGATAAGGTTATCTAGGTTAGAAGTTCCCCACTATGGCCACTGTAATTTAAGATTATCTTTGGTCAAGTTCATCCGCTCATTCAGACATACCTAGGTTCTGGGCTCATAATTTTTCTCCATATTCTCAGCCAGAGTCCTAGATGGAGGAGTCCCAGCTCTTGGAGGAACGCATTTCGTTTTGCTCTCTCTCTTTTTTTCATTAAAACAGAATTTTACCTTCGGGAGGCCTCACGACGGAGGCAGCTTTGGACCAAGTCTGGAAAAAGAAAGGCTCAGAGCAAGCTGGAGGGCTCACCGTGCAAAAGCGGCAGAGCTCAGATCAGACAGGAACTTTCTGCGCCCTCAAAGACAGAAGTAGTCACAGTGGACTCCGCAGGTACCTGTGCCTGAGTGCTCCCTGAGGGCCATCAGGGTCTCCTTTGGATCTTGTTTCTGACACCAGAACTTTTAAAAGACAAACTGAGGCATGATGACATTTTGAAGGGTTTGTCCGAGTAGACATAGACTCCAATCAGGCAGTGCTGAACCGAACATGGCTTGGAGCACCCTGTGAACAGGAGTTGGGGGAAAGGCTTTTACAGAGCAGAAGCAGAGGCGAAGCAAGGGACTAGTCACGTGGCCACAGCTTAAGCAGTGGCCTCAGTTCAGGAAACCTAGTTGGCTGTTTTGATTTGTGGCTCTTAAATTTTGTCTTCTGGAAGGATGCAAGTGCCTCCATGGGAATTGATCTGGCTTAGGTTTTGGTTTGCTTACGTAGGCTCCCGACGCCTGATGGCCATCTGGGTCTATTGAGGACCAGCCAGCTGACACACACGCTCGAAACAAATCAGGGGGTCAGACAGCGTCCAGGCAACGCTTGGCCATGCTCTGTTTCCTGCCCTTTGCCTCCTTCTAATTAGGATCTGTGTTTCTAAAGGTGGCGACTAAATGGTGGTCCCTAAAAGATAGGTCCACATCAGATCCTCGGAGTCTGTGAATGTTTCCTTATTCGGAAAAGGGTCTTTGCAGATATTATTAAGTTAAGGATTTTGAGACGAGGAGATCATCTTCAGTTATCCAGGTGGGCCCTAAATCCAATGACAAGGGGCTCATAAGGCATAGAGGTGGGAGGAGGATTGTGACCGTGGAGGTAGAGTTTGGAATACTGCAGCCACCAGAAGCTAGAAGAGGCAGGGACTAGATTGTACCCCAGAGCCTTGGGCGGGAGCATAGTCTCGCTGACACCTTGATTTTAGATTTCTGGCCTCCAGAACGGGGAAAGAATACATATCTGGAACCTCTGGGGTTTTTTTAGCCTCCAAATTTGTAACAATTTGATACAGTGGTCCTAAGAAACTAATACAGTCAGAAGTCCTTTTCTTTCTTTCTTTTTGTTTTACAGTTTATTTATTTTTGAGATAGAGAGAGACAGAGCATGAGTGGGGAGGGGCAGAGAGAGAGGGAGACATAGAATCTAAAACAGGCTCCAGGCTCTGAGTTGTCAGCACAGAGCCCGACACAGGGCTCGAACCCACGAATCGTGAGATCATGACCTGAGCCAAAGTTGGACGCTTAACTGACTGAGCCACCCAGGCGCTCCAGAAGTCCTTTTCTTAGTCTGAAGCAGTGCTTCTCTATGGTTTCCTCATTTTTGCCCAATCCAAGAGAGAGAGAAAAAAAATCAAGCCAAAATTTAAAGTGAATTTAGTTTCTCCCTAACAAAAGAAGCTAAATACTAAAAATGTTGGCAGATAGGGTTGAGTCATTATGGGTCACAGATCACTGTAATGTCTATGGTTTTCTCAACTTCAAGAACCATTTTGCCACAATATTATCTCCCCAGTTTCCATTGAATGTACAAGCTCTAAAAATATAGGAAATGAGTAAAAAGGAGAAAATTACTGGAGAAGGAAGCATTGACTATGTAGACAGAAATCAGTGGAAATTTAGGCCAACTAATCTTTTTATTTTAAGAAAGGTCTATTTGGAGAAAAAGCTATTAAAAGTCAGTTTGCAACCTTTTGGTCAACTTACAAAAGTTTCCTGAGAATAAAAGTTATTAAAAAGAATGTGTTATATATATATATATGTTACATATTTAATGTTTATTTATTTTTGAGAGACAGAGTGTGAGCTGGGGAGGGGCAGAGAGAGAGAGAGAAAGAGACCAGAAACCGAAGCAGGCTCCAGGCTCTGAGCTGTCAGCACAGAGCCCGACGCGGGGCTTGAACCCATGAACTGGGAGATTGTGACCTGAGCCGAAGTCGGATGCTTAACCGACTGAGCTACCCAGACGCCCCAAAAAGAACATTATATTGCAAATGAACTTTGATAGCAGTAGAATATAAGAACTTTGATAGCAGTAGAATATAAGAATATAGAGAAGTGTTTAAGTTTAGATGAAGCAGCAACTGAATGATACAGAGATAGTAAGTGCTAAGTAGGTTCTGGGCTGGGGCTTGGTTGATGGCTGGGGATGAGTAGCGGAGGAGGGTCAAGAGGACCTTCCTCGTATAAGGTGAGAGGTGGAGTGAAGGAGAGACACGGAACCCGTCAGGTCTCTTCAGCTTGTGATAACAAATGGACTAGAGCCCAAGGGAAGGAACGGCGTTGGGTCCATATTGCAGGGAGCATTGAATGCTAGGCCAGGAAGTCTGGATTTTGTTACATGGGCAATAGGTAGGGAGTACATATTCTTCCTCAATGTTTATGTCCTAATCTCTTCTTTTTAAAAATAACTTTTTTTAATGTTTTATTTATTTCTGAGAGAGAGAGAGAGCGTGAGCAGGGGAGGGTCAGAGAGAGAGAGGGAGACACAGAGTCTAAAACAGGCTCCAGGCTCTGAGTTTAGCTGTCAGCACAGAGGCCGCCGAGGGGCTTGAACCCGTGAACCGCGAGATCATGACCTGAGCCGAAGTCGGACGCTCAACTGACTGAGCCACTCAGGCGCCCCCTAATCTCTTGTTTTTATAAGGACACCAGTTATGTTGGATTCGGGCCCACCCTAAGGACCTTATTTTAACTTTTAATCACCTTTTTAAAGACCTTACCTCCAAGTCACATTCTGAGGTACTGGGGATTGGGACTTCATCATGGGAATTTTGGGGGGAAAGACACAATTCGGCCCAGAGCAATAGTTATATAAATCAATTTTATGCCAGTGGTTTAACTTCTTATGTGTGAGTTTTTAATATATTTCCCCTAAGAATAAGTATAAATTCAATCTTTTAATATTTTCATTTTCTTCCTCTCAGTATCTGTACTCTTGACACATTGATACAAAACTCAGATATTTTCAGACTCAACATATAAGAAAGTGACAATAGAATAAAATTTCTTCTGGGGCGCCTGGGTGGCTTAGTCGGTTAAACGTCCAACTTTCGCTTAGGTCATGATCTCGCGGTTCGTGGGTTCGAGCCCCGCGTCGGGCTCTGTGCTGACTGCCAGCTCGGAGCCTGGAGCCTGTTTCAGTCTGTGACTCCCTCTCTCTCTGACCCTCCCCTGCTCACGCTGTCTCTCTCTCTCTCTCTCTCCTAGAAATAAATAAAACATTAAAAAAAATTTTTTTTAATTTCTTCCTCTCTTCTCTAAGCTTCATAATGAATAAAACTAGTGTTTTTAACTATTTGTAAAAATGGCAGCTTAATATATCCTTTGTTTAAATATGGTAATCAAAGGTATTTTATTATAATCAAAAGAACTGAAATTGAATTCCTTGAGCTTTATCAAGTTTAATTTTTGTTTAATTCATCGAAATATAAATTATCCATGGAACTCTCACCTGTTCTGGTTTATTATTTTCTCTACTCTGACCAAAAGTATACATACAGTATATGCTTCAGTTTGAATAATTTCTAGATCTACCAACGACGTTCGCCTCCTTTCTGTAGCATGACATTAAGCATTCATTTTTATGATAAAGTATGATATTCAAAAAATATCTTGAAGATGAAGCCCCAGACCCCTTTTCACTATCAGACCTAGTAGGATAATGAGATGTGTGTTGGTGTGGGTCAGTGAAAGCCCTGTTTCTCTGAGTGCCTCAGGAAAAAAATTCTGCATGAATAAAGTGAAAAATTTCTTGATTTCTCCACTTGGTTTACTTTGAAACCTGGCCAGTGAATAAACACATTTACCTGATGGCAGTAAGAAGTCATCCTTACTACTTACTACTTATTTTAGGGAGGTTATAGTCCAGATATTAGCTCTTTGAGATATAAAAGAGAAGTTTAGGGGCACCTGGGTGGCTCAGTTGGTTAAGGATCCAACTTCAGCTCAGGTCATGATCTCATGGCTCGTGGGTTCCAGTCCCAGGTTGGGCTCTGTGCTGACAGCTCAGAGCCTGGAGCCTGCTTCAGATTCTGTCTCGGTCTGTCTCTGCCCCTCCTCTGCTCATTCTCTCTCTCTCTCTCTCAAAATAAATAAACAATTAAAAAACATAAATAAAAGAGAAGTTAAAAGATTGGGTGTTGGAATTTAGTCCTACCAAACAGGTTAAATGAGTGGTTCTTTGGCCACGTATAAAGACCATTGTTAACTTCAGCCTTTGAAAATCTCCATAAAACTGTAATCATCCTTCAGCCTGCCCTGAAACTTCCATCATCAAGGCCAGGAGTCACCTCTTACTCACAGAATATTTGGGGCCCTTTTCTCTCTTCCTTCACGTGACCTAGCTGTAGCATCTGACACAGTAAGCCGGGCCCTCTGCTTTGAAACTTTCTGCCCCTTAGTGTTGTCAGCTCTCCATAGATTTTTCCAACTACCTATCTGGAAACTTCCTTTCATTATTCATTTTCCCCTTCCTAATCCATAAGTAGTATGTCCCTGGGATTCTGCCCTCAGCCTCCTTCACTTCGTACTGTTGGCCAACGGCATCAGTTCTCAGGACTGGCCTTTGTGTCCCACGTGGAGGACACCCACATCAGATCTCCAGTCCAGCCTCCACGCCAAACTCTAGAAAGATCGGTTTACCTGATTCCTTGACATTCCCAGCTGGTATTCCACATGAATTTCAAACTCCACACGCCCATGTGACTGGCACCAACAGGTCCATTGTGTCTAGACTTCCACAACTGCCATCAGAAAATAGAGCTCAGTTCTGCTCCAATATATTTTGCTAAAATCTTGATACTGGTAGGCATCAAGACGGAATAGGTTATAGCCTGCTTTCAAACTGACTTCCAGGAAGAAACGTTACATGGACATTATACATGAAACTCAGAGCACAGTATACATTCCATTTCTTCCCCATTTCATCTTTATTCACATGGCAACCCACATCCCATAACTAAGATATTAAGAAAAATGATAAGAAGGGAGGATTTTAATATTTGTTTTTTCAGATGTATAGTTTGGATCCTTGTTTTTCTCAGAAATTCTTGACCTCTCGTGATATATGATATTGCTTACATTCCAGAATTCTGCACCCAGTGTCTGTCCTCAAGGCACCCACCATGACATGAATCGCAAGAGGATTTCTTCCAATATCAGAGGCACTGAGATTTATATTTTNCATGACCCAAGCGAAAGTCGGATGCTTAACCGACTAAGCCACCCAGGCGCCCCTGAGATTTATATTTTGTATCTCGATAGTGGAAACCAGTTTCCCTGTAAGTGGGGAATAAAAATAATGATATGAGGACATTTAGGATATTGGAGGGCCATTTTTTATTTTTTTATTAAACAAATTTTTTAAATGTTTGTTTTTGAGAGATTGAGAGACAGAGCGTGAGCAGAGGAGGGGGTAAGCGGTGGGGGGGAGGGACAGACAAAGAGAGAGACTGAATCTGAACCAGCCTCCAGGCTCCGAGCTGTCAGCACAGGGAGGGCTATTTTTTAAATTTAAAAATTTGTATTAAAATTTTTTCTGTCTCATCTCATCATCTCATCTCATCTCATCTCATCTCATCTCATCTCATCTCATCTTAAATTCCCGTATAGGTAGCATACAGGGTTATATTAGTTTCAGGTGTACAATATAGTGAGTCAACAATCCATACATCATGTGGTGCTCACAACAATGCACTCCTTAATCCCCATCACCTATTTCATGCATCCTCCCACCCACTCCCACCCACCTCTGGTAACCCTCAGTTCTCTAAAGTTAAGAGCCTGTGTCTAGGTTTCTCTCTCTCTCTGTCTCTCTCTCTCTCTCTGCCTTGCTTATTTGTTTTGTTTCTTAAATTCCATATGTGAGTGAAATCATGCGGTATTTGCCTTTCTCTGACTGACTTATTTTGATTAGCTTTATATTCTCTAGCTCTATCCATGTTGCAAATGGCAAGATTTTATTTTTTTAATGGCTGAATAATATTCCATTGTATATGGTACCATATCTCCATCCATTCATCTATTGATAGACACTTGGGTTACTTCTATATCTTGGCCATTTAAAATAATTCTGCTATAAACATTGAGGTGAAAGTATCCCTTTGAGATAGTGTTCTTGTGGTGTTTTGTTTTGTTTTGTTTTGTTTTTTGGTAAATACCCAGTAGTGTGATTGCTGAATTGTAGGATAATTCTATTTTTAACTTTTTGAGGAAACTCCATACTGTTTTCCATAGTGGCTGCACCGGTTTGCATTCCCACCAATAGTGTACAAGGGTTATGCTTTCTTTACATCTTCACCAACATCTATTGTTTCTTGAGTTGTTGATTTTAGTCATTCTGATAGGTGTGAAGTTAGATCTCATTGTAGTTTTGATTTGCATTTCCCTAACGATGAGTGATGTTGAGCACCTTTTCATGTGTCTCTTGGCCATCTGTATGTCTTTGGAGAAATGTCTATTCATGTCTTCCACCCATTTTTAAATTGGATTATCTGCTTTTTGGTGTTGAGCTCTTTATATATTTTGGATGCTAACCCTTTATCAGGTAGGTAATATTCATATATCTTCTCCCATTCCATAGGTTGCCTTTTAGTGTTGTTGATTGTTTCCTTCACTGTGCAGAAGCATTTTATTTTGAGAGTCTCTATAGTTTATTTTTGCTTTTGCTTCCCTTGCCTCAGGAGATATGGCTAGAAAAATGTTGCTACAGCTGATGTCAGAGACCTCACTACCTGTGTTCTCTTCTAAGATTTTTATGATTTCAGGTCTCACATTTCGGACTTTAATCTGTTTTGAGACTATTTTTGTGCAGATTGTAAGAAAGTGGCCCAGTTTCGTTTTTTTGCATGTAGCCAATCAGCTTTTCCAGCACCATTTGGTGATGAGTTTGTCTTTTTCTCATTGGGTATTCTTTCCTACGTTGTCAAAGATTAACTGACCATATAATTGTGGGTTTATTTCTGGGTTTTCTATTTTGTTCCATAGATCTATTTGTCTGTTTTTGGGCCAGTACCCTGCTGTTTTGATTACTACAGCTTTGTGATAGAACTTGAAGTCTGGAATTGTGATAGCTTCAGCTTTTCTTTTTCAAGATTGCTTGGGTTTTTTGAGGTTCCGTGGTTCCATATAAGTTTTAGGATTTTACATTCTCAATCTGTGAGAGTCACTGTTGGTATTTTGATACGGATTGCATTAAATGTGTAGATTGCTTTGTAGTTTGCTTTGACATTTTAACAGCATTTGTTCTTCCAACACATGAGCATTTCTGTGTGTTATCTTCAATTCTTTTATCAATGTTTTATAGTTTTCAGAGTACAGGTCTTTCACCTCTTTGGTTCGGTTTATTCCTAGGTATTGTAACTACTTTGAGTGCAATTGTAAATGGGATTTTTTTCTTAATTTCTCTTTCTGCTGCTTCATTGTTAGTGTATAGAAACACAACCGATTTCTGCATATTGATTCTGTATCTTGCAACTTTACTGAATTCATTAATCCGTTCTAGCAGTTTTCTGGTGGAGTCTTTGGGTTTTCTACATAGAGTATGTCATCAGCGGATAGAGAAAAAAGTTTTACTCTTCCTTACCAGTTTGGATGCCTTTCATTTCTTTTTGTTGTCTGACTGCTGTGGCCAGGACTTCAGTACTATGTCAAATGACGGTGACGAGTGGACCTCCTTGTCTTGTTTCTGACCTTAGCGGGAAAACTCTCAGCTGTCCCCCATTGAGCACATTGTTTGCTGTGGGTTTTTCATATGTGGCCTCTATTATGTTGAGCTACGTTTCCTCTAAACCTACTTTGTTAGGGCTTTTATTATGAATGGATGTTGTACTTTTCAAATGCTTTTCTTTTTTTTTAACATTAATTATATATGAGTGTGTACACACACACACACACACACACACACACATTTCTTCCTTCCTTCCTTTCTTTCTTTCTTTTTACAAATAGTTTATTGTCAAGTTGGTTTCCATATAACACCCAGTGCTCAAATGCTTTTCAAAGGAGGGCCATTTTGAGAAGAAAGGAACTGAATACGTTTTGATAAAAGCTTAATTTATCATTTACCTCTTGGGCTGGAAGGAAAGCAGGAAGTATTTTGCTGATTTAAGAAAATAACATTACCTCTGTATCAGCTTTTGGAAATGTATTAGTACACGATTACTTTATGCTTCTCCTCTTTCTGTGAAAGCTTCTTTTTCTCTCATATTTGCTTTCAAAGGGAAATACCCAGACTTCTGCTCCTGGCCAAGGCAGAATGACTGGATGAATTTACCCTTCCAACCAAAGCCACTAAGAAACTAAGAATGAATAAATAGTACTGAAGACATTGGACGTCAGCAACGAAGGGCACCAATGCCCAAGAGACGGGAAACAAATGATGTGGGCACTAGGGATGTCCTGGCTTACTGCTTTGAGGAAGTTTTCAGGCTCTGGCTCAGGGATGGAAACTCAGGTAGATGATGGTGGTCATCCCTGAGGTGAGGAGATGAAGCAGGGGGCTTGGAGAGCCCACGGCAGGTGGAGTTTCCAGGGCTGAGTGCTGGAGAGGAAGAGCCACGTAGAATGAGAATTTGAGGATCTTCAGAGGGTTCCTCTTGAGTGTTCAGCTGAGTACTGATGAGTGTACTCATGTAAGGAGACTAGCGGATGCTGGGGAAAGAACCACCCAAAGGATTAGAACAAACAGCCCTTGGAGCTTACAAAAGGCTGGGGTTAGCACCTGTTCTCAAAGGCCAGAGTGGGGGCACTTAACAACTCTCAAGATGTTGGGTATTCGGAACACAGAGGGTTTGGCCTCAGTATTGGGGAAAATGAATCCTAGACGACAACGTTGCTTTGGTTCTGCCTAACAAAGCTTAAAAGCAAGACCCAAAAGGATGAAACCACAGATAATGTAAGTGTGTCCTGAACCAAACTCAAGAATAATTATGGAAATAAAAAAAATATCCTGGCACCCACGTAGGTAAAATCCACCCATTCTGGCATTCAATAAAAAATAACCAAAACTTATAAGTGTGTGCACTCTCTCTCTCCCTACACCATGTGAGGACAGCGTGGGAAGGTGGCCATCTACAAGCCAGAAGGAGACACCTCACCGCTAACTGAACGGCCAGCACGTGCTCTTGCACTTCCAGCCTCCAGAATGGTGAGAAATAAAGCCCTGTTGTTTAAGCCACTGGGTCTGTTGTATTTTGTCATGGCAACCTGACTGACAAATAAGAGTTTTCTGGGGTTTTTTTTTTTTTTTTGCTATTATAAAAAAATATTGCACCAAAACTCCTGGCACATTTATCTTTACACACTCATGCTGATAGTGTCACAACAGACATTCCCGGAAGTTCGCTGGCTTGTTTACGGCGCCTGCACACGTAACCTTGGAGTAGATATTTAGGCTGTTCTTTCTGGAAGTGCCTCTTTTGTGTTCCCATGTGCCACGGTGATGTCATTCTGCAATGGTAAGGCCAAGTATTCCCACCATAGCCTAGAATGTGCCTTCATATTTGGAACGACAGATCGATCAGATACAGGTAGTCATCCTTCTGCTTTCTTCATAGGCGCACTACTGACATATTTGGGTAGAAAATGCCTTGTGTGTGGTACTGGGCTGGGAAGCCTCCCCAGCACTCATCCCGAGTCCCTGGGCACCAAATGCCAGAAGCACTCTGTCCCTAGCCATTGCAGGAGGCACAAAAGTCCCAAGCAGTTTCAAAGATCCCTGAGGGGGTTCCTTCCCCAATCCCAGAAACTCTGAAACATGTATCAAATTTAAAATATTATAATTAATGTTGTATGTAGGTGATGAATCACTGACTTGTACTCCTGAGATGAATACTGCACTGTATGTTAACTAAAATTTACATAAATATTTTCAAAAAGTAAAAAAAAATATCATAAAGAGTTTGTGTCTTACAGCTTTGTTACCAATGAAAAGTTTTTTCTATTATTGTGGTTAGTGGTGGTTGTGGCCATCATTGTGGTTAGTATCTGCAATCTTTCTTTGATTCTAATTCCACAATTCTCTTATAAGCAATCCTTCATTAATTTAGGTTAGAATCTCACATATAAATGGACTCGATCCATAGCATCAAATTTATTAAAAGAAAATTTCAAATAAAAAGAACAACATAAGGAATACCCATGCACATTATTCAGATTTAAACAGTTTAACACTTTGCAGGATTAGGCAGAATTTTTAAAAAAAATCTTCAGGGACTCCTGGGTGGCTCATTTGGTTGACTATCTGACTCTTGGTCTCAGCTCAGGCCATGATTTCATGGTGCATGGGTTTGAGCTCTGTGTCTGGCTCTGTGCTGACAGCATGGAGCCTGCTTGGGATTCTCTCTCACCTTCTCTCTCTGCCCCTCCCCTGCTCTCTCTCTCAAAATAAAAGAAATTGTAAAACATATTTTACTTTAGAAATATAACATGAAGTAGGGCCCCTCTGTTTACTCCACCAGCTATACTAATGTGTATCCTTTCCTCTATATTTATGATAGGCAGAATAATGGCCTCCTGAAGATAGTACTTTCAAATCTCTGGAACCTGTCAATATGTTAGCTTACATGGCAAAAGGGAAACAAGGTTACATGTGTGATTAAGGTTCAGGACCTTGAGATGGGGAGGGTTACTTGCATTAGCCAGGTGGGCCCAATCCAATCACGTGAACCCATCAAATCCGAGGGCCCTTCTCAGCTGTGTTGAGAGTCAGAGGGGCTGTGATGTTGCTGACTTTTAAGGTGGAGGGAGGAAGACATGAGCCAAGAAATGCAGGCGGATTCTAGAAACCGGATACAATAGGGAAACAGATGGAGACCCCTGTCAGGCTTCTGACCTAGAGAACTGTAAAAGAAAAAAAAATCTGTGTTGGTTTAAGCCAGCAAACTTGTGGTAATTCCTTAAAACAGCAATGGAAAAAAATATACATTATACCCTGTTACTATGTGTATATTCACAGCGTTTTAAAACTTGGCCTACGTTTTAACATTTTTTAGTAAAATGTGTTGGGTACATCCCTCTGAGTGCTGATTAATTACGTGTAACTGACCACTTGCAGTATGGAGTAGTGTTACTCATTATCTTAAGACAAACACGGTAGTTGAGGCCTGGACTGGGGCAGTCTCGCTCAAGTCAGGATTGTTAAATTTGCTTGTTCAGTAAACACAAAAGTTTTTAGTATAATTGCAAATGCTCCATGAAATATGATTTCCTCAGTCTGCAACCTGAGGGGAAGATAGCTTTTGTGACCCACGTCTCAGCCTCAATTTCATCTTTAAAATCCGAATGAGATGGACTGCTTCCTTGAGCTGTTAAATCCACGTTGAAGTCAATCTACTTAAAAGCATTAAATCAAATATATTTTTTTTTAATGGCGGTTTAGGGAAGTTTTGGCCCGATTCTCTGCCTTGGGCTGGGGACCGCCACCGTAGGGGGCCCGGGGTTTTCGGGTGGTGGGTCCTCCGTGCCCACCCCGCTCCCCTCCCTCTTGAGGGGCTAGCCTGGGCGCAAACTGAGCGTCCCTCCGGGCTCTAAGTCCCCGGTCGCGCGGCCTCTACCGCCCCGCTGTGAGCAAGACTCCCCCGAAGCGCAACAGGGCTCCCTGAGCTGTTTTGGACGCTCCCGGCTTCCGGCTTCCGGGCGGTCAGGTGCCTGTGCTCACGTGACCGGCCCTTCTGTCATTCCGCTGCGGCTGCAGCTCCTTTCTGCCTGTGCCGCCCTCAACGTCTCCTGGGTGTGGGGACGTGTGCCCTTGCCGGCGCTCGGAGTCCCGCGGCCGCGCAGGCCTCTGCACCGGGCAGGAGACGCCCCTCGGCCCTGACTCGGCGCCCCAGCCGGGCGGTGCCCCCCGACGGCCCAGACCGCCGCGTCCTCCGTGCCGCCCGCGGGTGCGGTGTCGGGTCCCCTGGATTCGCGAAGTAAGCCCGTAGTCGCGCC
>NW_027530180.1:658567-710948 GCF_008692635.1 Crocuta crocuta
CGTAGTCGCGCCGTGTCGTCCCTCGCCCCGGCAGGAGGGAGGCGAGCCCGCCGTTTCCCGGCTTCCCCGGTGCCTGCTGGTTTCTTGCCGCGCAGGCCCGTCCAGCCCTCTTGCGGCCCCGCGTTTCCAGATTTCTCTCCTTCCAGGCCTCGGCTACGTTTACGGAACTGGAGCTCCTTCCCCCAAAGGGGCAGGAGTGGGGGCGGGGAGCGGAGGAGGACAGGTATAAAGTATACTTTCCCCAGGATCGCGCCCCGGCCCTGGCCTGCTGAAGGTTCGAGTTGTTCAGGGACCCAGATGACCATCCGGGGGCACTTTCACCTACCCCGGGGGAGGCCGCTGGGCCCGAGTCGGCTCGGCGTTCAGGGTTCCGGACGGAGCCGGTTTTCCCTCTGCGCTCCCGCTCTGTATTGCTTTAGTTGTTTGGGCAGCAGCCCCTCAGATGTAGAGATTAAGTTGCAAACTGAGTGAGGTCATTGGGATCGCAGAGTAGAATTTGGGGTATGGTTTTAGCTTCTTTGTGGCCGTGGCCTTCTGTTTTGTGAACCAGAACCTGTATTTTGTATTGAGATAGTATCAGGCGTAAGCATTTACCCGTAAATTTAGAAGTGAGAATTAACACGAGAGCCCACTATTGTAGCTTGTTGTCCTCCGGTCAGACTCCTGTTGGGTATTTGTTCCAAAACTTCCTCCCAAAATTGATTTTGAAAATACTGTCAACTTGGTTGAAGAAAGCAAGCTCCGCCTTTGAAGAAATTACATTCCCACCATGGGGTTTTTAATTTGAATGAGTAAGTTTAGAAACCGCTTGTAGTTTTGTTTTGTTTTAAAAAATAATGATGCTGCAAAATGATGCTTAGTAAATGTAAATAAAATAATTGGTCTTATCTCTACTGTAGGGTTCTTATTTTTTTCTGTGTCAGAAGAAAGTTGATACCAGTCGTATACATTTAAACTGTATGCCTGTTTTATTTAAGCCAGACTTCTGATGTCAGTATCTTAAAGAGTTACTTTGAAAAATCATACTGCAACATTAGTGCCAGTAATTAGAACTTTTCCTGGAAAAGTGAAAATCTTTAGAGAACACTTTTATGGAGCAGAGCATAATTGGGCAGGTTTTGAAGTAGAATGACTTTCATATTCAGGATATTTAATAGATTTAATGTTTGCATTGAATGGGGAGGATAAGGTGATAATGATGGTATTGATAACAATAATAATGATAGTAGTAGTTGTTAAAAGATGGTAACACCCGGCATTCTTGTTTTACCTTGCATCACAATGGCAGCTCTGTTGAGAAACAACCAAGATTGAAACGTTTAGATGACCAAAATGGATATCCGAGGTGCCGTCGACGCTGCAGTTCCGACGAACATCATTGCCGCCAAGGCTGCAGAAGTTCGTGCCAACAAAGTGAACTGGCAGTCGTATCTTCAGTAAGTACCGATTTGCTGTGAATCAGGGATCATCATGTGCTTTGGCCGCAGACTTTTTCATGGTCATGCTTCTATGAGAGAAATGCTGGAAAAATACTACTCGATATGGAAGATGACACTTCCTCCTTAGAAGTCTTACCTGCCCGAGCAGTTTTGATCTCCTGTGTTTGGGAAGTTGTATTTTTTGAGTGAGTGGGAAATGTGGGCAGTGTGTTTGTGGGATTTGGAGGGGGAAGGGGATGGGTGGTGGGCAAAGCCTGCCAGACTGGCTCCTGGTGCCTTGGTGATCAGTGTGAGCACAGATGGTGTTGCAGCGTGGCTCATACAACCAGTGAAAGGTGTAGGTGTTTGAATTCCAAGACCTGGGTTTGACCTCTGGTTCTTCTGTCTACCAGTTGGGTAATCTCAGGCGAATCTTTTAACTTTTCTGAGTTTCATTGAAGTAAATGAAATGGGGAACATGTATCTCCCAGAGCTGTTGCTGAAATAGTATATTTAAAGTATTCGCCCAGTTGGATATATGCATTAGTATGTTGAATACGCTCCATAAATTTTAGTTGTTTCCCCTTCTTTCTTACATGTATTAAGATTTAGCATGCTGGTGTTCTGTGTTTAATATAAGGGGCCATTTCTTCTTGACTGTATTTTATCGTATTGACTTCATATCTGTTTATTTCGGTATATTTATAACAGTGATGTATTAAAGAAATTCAGTTAAGATTTTCAGATACGTTTTGAAAAACAAATAGAGGCATCTTTAGTTTTATATTTAGGATTTTGCTGTAAGAGGGACATGCCGTGTACAAAGATGATGCGCTTATTTCTGTTATTGTAGTCACTCATCAAACATTTACTGTCATCCTATTTCGAGGCTTTGAGCCTTCAAAAAGGTAAACTTCCAGTCTGGAGGGGAAGTCAGTTATATAAACAGATCATCTAAATTCAGTATGTTAACGGAGATGATAGAAAGGTGCACAGGGAATGCCGAGTGCACAGAAAAAGGACAGCTCATCCTAACTTCAGGAAGCTTTCCTGGAGGGAATGTTCAAAGGTAGGGAGGGAGTTAAAAGCAGCACGCCGGGTGGGGAATAATACATGTTCTGGGGGCAGGCAGTGGGGTGGGCTGAGGCCGGAGAGGCAGCCAGGAGCCAATTGTGAAGGCTCCCGAAGGAGCACAGTTTTAAGATCCCTGTTGCAGGGATTGGGAACCACCGATGTTTGTAAGTGGGGGTTGAACGTCAGACTGCCTTTTGGTTGGATCCTTCTGACAGTGTAGAGGGCAGATTTGTGGAAACCTAGAGCCAGGCCAGAGCTGTGGCTATATCTAGGTTGTTGAAAGGGATGGAATTGGATAGATTTGAGAAAGTCTTCGTGACTGATTTAATATTCGAGGGCTAAAAAGAATCTAGGATGATTCTGGATTCCTACGTTAAGGGCCTAGATTATCGTGGGGCAGGAGGAGGAGGGACTTCCTGATATTTTCTCTGTTCATCTGTATCTGTATAATTTAAATTTAATTTAAATCCCCTGTGAAATTAGGATTTTGAGCTCTGTTTCCTAATTTTAGTCCCGAGTGTGGTTAGACTAGAGGGCAAGGAGTTTCATGTTTATGAAGCTTGCCTCTGTTGATAACCTAAATAGAATGATCTTATCATTCATCACAAAGCACTGGCCGACTGGTGGAAGTTCCCTAGTGTTGGCATCTGGAACGTTTTTAGTTCCAAGGGAATATTTAATTGCTTTCTCTTCTGTTCCTCCTTTTCAAAGGCCTCTGTACTAAGTTGTAGCCTCGCTCATTCCTCCTCCTCTCCTTTATTCTGTTGTCCATCTCATGCCCTTCTTTCCTTCTACCCTGTATGTCGGTGCACAGATGTTCACCAGGTGTTAACTGTGTGCCTGCCGTTGACCCAGCTCTAGTGTGACATGTACTTCCCCTGGAGGAGCTCACAAATCGCTGGGGGCTGATGGTGACACATGAATTCTCAGGAACCTTCTATCACGACTTACCCTGATCAAATAAAACCCGTGAAGAGTCCCCCAGCGTCCAAAGGCCAATGTGCTCTATCCCTCACGAATTAGCATGTTATTATGAAAACACAGTGTTCTGAAAACGTACGGATATTTGACTAAACTTTTTCTTACTAACGGAACAAGACAGCATGTAAATGAACGGGCGTGGCTGGAATCTGGTAAAACCGTATCCGGAGGAGACGAGAATCATAAAATTGCATGCTTCCTCTTGAATTTTACAGCCTAACGAGGAAACAGACCTTCAAATAAAAAATTAGGTGATAAATGGCGGGAAGCATGGAAATGAGGTTTTCTCAGATAACAAAAGCGGGGAGCGAATAATTGTCTGGGAGCATTGGGACTGACTTCACAGAGCCCATGAAGACACTCGGAGGACTTGGGGCTGCAGGACTTGGGGCTGCGGTGGTGCAGGAGGCTCGGGGGGTGGGGGGGTGAGAGGGTGGGGCTGAGAAGTAGAAGAACCTGCGGCCCCGGGGAGCTCTGGGTCGTTTGGCTCCCGCTTCACACACCTTGTTGGCAGGCGTTGTGGGCCCAGCCCCACAGCCGTCCTGACACTTCCCTTCCCGTCCACATCCAGACGGATTCTTGTAGTTGTGCTCCCGGAACACATGGTGGGTCCGACCACTCTGCTCCAGCTCCAGCGCCACCAGCCTGCGTGAGCCGTGTCACCGGCTCCCACACGCTGTCCCCTTGTGGCCCCTTGCCTGCTGTCCCTGCTTCTGCTGTCCCCCAGAGGAGCAACTCCGTTGTTTTCTTTTTTATTTAAAAAACTGACTTAATTGACATACAATATTACGTTAGTTTCAGGTGTACAACGTAGCAGTTCGATATTTTTATACCTTATGAAATGATCACCTCAGTGGGTCTAGTTACCCTCTGTCACCAAAATATGACCGGATATTTTCCCCGTGCTGTACTTCCCACCATCGGGTCTTATTTATTTCATGCCGGGAGTTTGTACGTCTTCATCCCCTTCACCTCGTTTGCTCATCCCCTCCCTCCCGTAATCACCACCAGCCTTCATGATCTGTCTGTATCTGTGAATTGGTCTGTTTTGTTTGTTTGTTTGTTGGTTGGTTGGTTTTTAGATCCCACACTTCGGTTGGTTGGTGCAGCATTTGGTCTCTCTTATTTCCCTTAGTGTGTTATCCCCGGGGTCCTTCCATGTTGTCCCACATGGCAGGATCTCATCCCTTTTTATACGATACTCCGCTGTGTATGTACCACATTTTCCTTACCCATGTGCCTCTGGATGGACACTCCGGCTGCCTCCGTATCTTGCTTACTGTAAATAATGCTGCAGTAAACACTGGAGTGCTCGTATCTTTCTGAATTAATGTTCGTTTTCCTCAGATAAATAGCCAGAAGCAGACTTGAGCACTTACCTACAGAGCTGTGACAGTCATTTTGAAAATACAGCTCAGGCCACACCACCCGCTCCCAGCCCTCCTGCGGCTCTGCTGTTCTTGCTCTTTCAAGCTCCTGCTGCCCGACTGCCCTTGGACTTACCCTTCCGTCTGGAAGGTCCTCCCTGGATCACTTGGCTCATTAACTCACTTCCTGTGGGCGTCTGCACTGGTGGCCTCAGAGAGGACTTCACTGCAATCTACCGAAAATCTATCCTTTTCTCTGTTGTCACTAGAATTCTAACTTTTTACCCAGCTTCAGTTTTTTTCATAGCATTTAGTGTCTTGGCATTAGGGTGTGTGTGTGTGTGTGTTAAAAATTACTTCTCTCTGTGTTTGTGTTTTTTGTTTTCCCCACTGCAATGCAGGCTCAAAGAGGGATGTGTAATTCACTGCCGTGTCACCTGTTCTTAAAGGTGCCAGACACACAGCAGGGTGCCTGTTGATCTTGGCTGATTAGATCATGAATGAGTAGGGTGGTTGTCAGGCAGGGCAGCAGCGAGGGAGACACGTGTGTGGGGAGGGAGCAACATTCTAGGTTCAGCCACGCACCGCACCGTGTCGTCTTACTTTCACAGCAGCACCATGACCTACGTTCTTCTCTCCTTCTCTTAAGGAGGAGTAGATAGCTGTTCAGATGGGTTAATAATATGTATACACTGAAACAGGTTTTAATTAGTTGTTAAAATGAGTTTTCTTTTCTTTCTTTTTTTTGGGAGAGAGAGTGTGAGCAGGAGAGGGGCATAGGGAGAGAGACAGAGGGAGAGACAGAGAGAGACAGAGAGAGAATCTTAAGCAGGTTCCACACTCACTGAGGAGCCCAGTGCACAGCTTAATCCCACAACCCTCGGATCTTGACCTGAGATGAAGTCAAGAGTTGGGTGCTCAACCGACGGAGCCACCCAGGAGCCCCTACAACGATTATTCTTGAAGGCCTCTACGTTGGTGCTAGGTAGCACTGCCATTCACATTCACAGTGGCTGCTGTGTGCTTGAGGAGGCTGGCATTAGGTAAGAGGGATGGGGAGGAGGGCGGTTGGGAAGCAGGGAGGCATCTGGTGGGTTGTTACCTTAAGGCGGAGCTATGCCAGAGGCAGAGAGGTTGGGAGGGAGGATTGTGACGCTGGTGCCTGAGTGGTTGTAGGTCATTACAAAAGAGACCAGGTTCCTCACTTGCTGGGTTATGGGAACGTCAGAAGAAGATTCAGAGACAAAAGGATTTCAGCAAGAAAAGAGAAAGGTTACTTACAAAAAACTAGAGGAAATTCAGACTCTAGAAGAGCTGGCTTACTGAATAAAACCATGATTATTTAAATGGGGAAGAAAGCTGTGAAACGAGGAGGTTACCAAAAGTAACCTTCATTGCACCGTTCCTGTCGTGGTAGAAAAACCACAACTCTGCCACACGATTATCCTATCTTCAAAGGTTGCAATGCGCTTTCACACATCAGCGTAGCAAACTCTGGGAGTGAAACTGGGTTAGCTAGAAAGTTCAGGCTTATGAAAAAGACAGACTGTATTTTGGGGCCAGGACTGGGCCTCCCAGGGTATGGAGGGCCTTTTCCCCGGCCTGGTATATGAGTACTTAGCCACAGAGGAGGCCGGGCAAAGTGTCTTTTTTTTTTTGGCTTTCATTCTCTGGGATGGAATGTGCGTAGGGCTATATGTTAGCAATCTCGGCCCTGCCCCTGCGGGGTCTGGAGTGCCGTGTGTCTGCTCGGTGGGAGGAGAGGCCCCGTGTGTGAGTGGGGACTGTAGGAGGTTGGCCTGGGCCGGAGCCGAGCAGCGCAGAGGCTAGCGGGGATCGCTCGGGGAGGGTTCAGGGAGTGCATAGGAAGAGAGCCCCCCCACAGTGCTCGAGGCACGGGGTGGGAGACCAGGAATCTGTGAAGAGCACTAATGAGAAGCAGCCTGAGGAGGGTGAGAAGAATCCAGAAGCACAGGAAGAGAGGGCCGAGAAGTGGCCACATTGCCACTTGCCCCAGTGATCTAGAAAGATAAGGACTGCAAATTCCTCTCTGGGCTGGTAAGGAAGGGATTGCTGGAAAAATGCCGTGTGTGAGAATAGTTCACATACACACACACAGAGCACATGTGAAAACAAAAGTTACAGCACTTAAACCTACAGAACTGATCCAAGAATGACAGCAGATTACAAAATCCAGCAGCAAGTTAAAGTATATAAAATAGTGTTGAGTAATATAAAACCCAAAAGGGGTGAAGTAAGACGCTGAGATTTGGAGTACTCAGAAGTCAGGATCTTTGGAGTAGAGTCCGGGCATGGGTAGGGGTGTCAGGAAGGCTGGACGTTCCGCTCCCTTGTCCATGGGAGGGCACAGCTCTGAGGACCTGACCTTCCCAGGCGCTCCTCGGTGCTCAGAGGCCCGTTGTCCTCAGGACTTTGCCCAAATCTGGGCTGGGCTCTCTGCCTTTCATGTCCGGTGCCCCCATCCATCCCTGGTCTTTCCCGGGAGCACCACCACCGTTAATCTCCTGCACACCAGTCTCCACGTCAAGGCCTGTCACCGGGAACCTGGCCCGAGACATCCGAAAAAGGGCTCCATGTCTGTAACTATGCGAATGGGGAGACCTGCCTCAGATTCAGTGTTCTCCTGGCTGGGCTTCTGTGGGACCCTTGTCTCCCAGCATGCTCTGGGGTGGGGGCGGGAGAGGGCAGGGTTTCAACCACGGAGTTAAAAAATACATGTATTTATATATTTTTATATGTATTATGTATGCTATTTGAAAGTCAAAGCATTTTGAGAAAAATTTTAATGTTTACTTATCTTTGAGAGAGACAGCATGAGAAGGGGAGGGGCAGAGAGAGAAGGAGACACAGAATCAGACGCAGGCTCCGGGCTCCGAGCTGTCAGCACAGAGCCCAATGCAGGGATTGAACCCATGAACTGTGAGATCATGACCTGAGCTGAAGTTGGAAGCCTAACCGACTGAGCCACCCAGGCGCCCCATGAAGGTCAAAGCATATTACAAGACATTTCTTACTTTATTTTGTTTTATTTTAATTTAATTTAATTTAATTTTAATTTAATTATTTTGTTTTTGTTTTATTTTTTTCTCTCATAGTTTATTGTCAAGTTGGTTTCCATGACATTTTTTATTCTAAATGTGCGTTTATTTCATGCTTATACACATGAGGTGCTTTTCTTGTATTTCTTCGTAACCACTCGGTGCAGGCGGCGGGCACGATTGCGATTGCCCTTTTACTGGTGCGGCAAACACTGGTCAGGGGACCATGGCCTCCCCGGGGGCCACAGCTGGAGTTGGAGCTCCTCCTCAGAGGACACAAATCCCACACTCTCCCCACCACACTGATGGGCCGAAGAGGTCGGCGTGCGTCCGCAAGTGCCCAGTGTTGCAGACGAGCACGGCCGCCTGGCTGACAGGCCTTCTCCCGAGGAGGGGCTGGTCGGGGCCTCGCTGACGAAGGGAGCAGGTTCGCTGCGAGGCCGGGCCGCTCGGAGGGGAAGGCTCCGTGGTGGTGACACTGCACGTGTGAAACAGCTAAGGGGTGGGACATCGTCGGGGATGGCTTGGCAGAGAGAAGACCGGACCCTCTGGATTGGAATGTCACTGAAGGAACGAACTTGGGAGAGAAAAGGAAGATTCCGAGGGCTGAGCTCGGAGAGGAGCCTTACGGTGCAGGGGCCATTGAGGGAAGCCCTGAAGGAAGCAGGAGGAGCGCAGGATGGGGTGGGGTGACTGCTGGTGGGACAGCGTGTTGGAACGCGCAGGTGGTTTTCTCAGGGAGCAGGGACCCCGGGTTCTGGGTCTGGAGGGAATATGAGACTGTCCTGGAGGCAGTGATTCTGGAAGTTTCTGTACAGCGGCTTTGGACTTGATGGAGTAGAAAGCCAGGTGAACTGTTGGGCTGGGAGGGAGTGCGGTGAGACTTGGGTCGGTGCTAGGAGGGGTCATTTACCCAGTGCTTCCTGCGGGCAGGCATTGCTTTCGCCCCCTCACATGCATTATTTCATTTCAGCCTCACGTCAGCCCGTAATGGCAATAGCTGCTGGAGCTACGCTCGCACCAAGCCCGGCTGACGCCAGGGCCTGTGCGCCGACCCCGGTGCTTAACTGCCAAGGAGAGAGGAGAGGGATGGGGAGGTCCTGTGTCCCGTCCTCACTGTGTCGATCCAACTCTTGCTGAAAAAACCCAACTTATTCTTACTTTCAGGGGGCAGATGATTTCTGCTGAAGACTGTGAGTTCATTCAGCGGTTTGAGATGAAAAGGAGTCCTGAAGAGAAGCAAGAGATGCTCCAAACCGAAGGCAGTCAGGTGATGGCTACACACATACCATGAAAACCTTCCTGTGCCATTAAAGATTCTAGAAACCATGTTAATGACTGTGATATTTCCTTGTAGGTGTGCGTCATAATTTATCTAAAAATCCTTTTTAAGTGGAAGACATTGAAATTTCCAGTTTTCTAGCTCCTTTAGGTATAAGGCTAGGTTATGTAGTTGGGATGGATTCTGCTTCTTGAGATAGGCCTGAATTGCAATACACTTTCCTTTGACAACTGCCTTTGCAGCATTCGAAAGGGTTTGGAGTGTGGTGTTTTCATTTTCATTGGCTTCCATGTATTTTTTAATTTCTTCTTTAATTTCCTGGTTAACCCATTCATTCTTTAGTAGGATGTTCTTTAACCTCTTTGTATTTGAGGGCTTTCCAAATTTTTTCTTGTGGTTGATTTCAGGTTACATAGTGTTGTGATCCAAAAATATGCATGATAGGAGCTCAGTCTTTTTGTACTGTTGAGGGCTGATTTGCAACATAGTGTGTGATCTATTCTCAAGAATGTTCCAGGGGCACCTGGGTGGCTTAGTTGGTTAAGCGTCGGACTTTGGCTTGGGTCATGGTCTCATGGTTCCGGAGTTTGACCCCCGCATCATGCTCTGTGTTGACAGCTAAGAGCCTGGAGGCTGCTTCACATTCTGTGTCTCCCTCTTTTTCTGCTTCTCCCTCGCTCATGCTCTGTCTCTCTCTCAAAATTAAATAAATATTTTTAAAAATTAAAAGAATGTTCCATATGCACTTGGGAAGAGTGTGTATTCTGTTGCTTTAGGATGGAATGTTTTGAGTATGTCTGTTAAGTCCGTCTGGTCCAGTGTGTCATTCAAAGCCATTGTTTCCCTGTCGATTTTTCTGCTTAGATGATCTGCCCATTGCTGTAAATTATGTGAGGGTGTTACACCAAGTCCTATAAGGGTGTTAAAGAGTCCTACTAGTATTGTGTTATTAATAATGAGTTTCTATAAGTTTGTGATTAACTGATTTGTATATTTGGGTGCCCTCAAGTTGGAGGGCGTAAATATTTACAATTGTTCGATCTTCTTGATAGATCCCTTAATTATGATATAACGTCTTTCTTCATCATCTCTTGTTAACAGTCTTTGTTTAAAGTCTTGTTTGTCTGATACAAATATGGCTAATCTGGTTTCTTTTGATGGCCCTTAGCATGCTAGATGGTTCTCTGTCCCTTCACTGTCAATCTACAGGAGTCTTTAGGTCGAAAATGAGTGTCTTATAGGCAGCCTATCGATGGGTCTTGGGTTTTTTTTAATCTCTTCTGATACCCTATGTGGTTTGATTGGAGGAGTTCATTAAAATTCAAAGTGATTATTGGAAACTTTGAATTTAGAGCCATTGCATTGCCTGTAGAGTTGGTGTTTGGTGATGTTGTCTGTTCATTTCTAGTCTTTGTTGCTTTTGGTCTTTTTTGTTTTGTTTTGTTTTGTTTTCTCCACTCAAAGAGTCCCCCTTAAAATTTCTTGCAGAGCTGGTTTAGTGGATACAGACTTCTTTAGTTTTTCTTTGTCCGGGAAACTCTCTATTTCTCCTTCTATTCTGAATGACAGCCTTGCTGGTTAAACGATTCTTGGCTGCACCTTTTTCCCATTCATCACATTGAATATATCCTGATACTCCCTTCTGTCCTGCCAAGCTTCCGTGGACAGATTTGCTGCAAACCTGATCCGTCTTCCTTTGTAGGTTAAGGACTTTTTCCCTTGTTGCTTTCAGGAGTTTTTCCTTGTCTATGTGTTATATGGATATGTTATATCTTGGCCGTGGTCGACTTGTTGAATTTAATCGGGAGTTCTCTGTGCTGCTTGGATTTTGATGTCTGTGTCCTTCCCCAGATTAGGGAAGTTTTGCTCACACAAACATTCTGCCCCTTTGTCTCTCTCTTCATCTTCTAAGATTCCTATGATACACATGTTATTCCTCTTTAATAAGTCACTGAGTTCTCTAAGTGTTGTATCGTGATCTTTGGCTTCTGTATCCCTCCTCTTTTCAGCTTCACTATTTTTTATAATTTTGTCTTCTGTGTCATTCATTCGCTGCTCTGCCTCATCCATCCTCCCCATCATGGCATTCATTTGAGATTGCATCTCTGTTATAGCATTTTAAATTTCAGCCTGGCTAGATTTTAGTTCTTTTCTCTCTGTAAAAAGGGATTCTCTGGTGTCTTCTATTTTTTTCAACCTCAGCTATTATTCTTATAATTGTGGCTTTAATTTTAATTTACTTTTATTTTTTTGAGAGAGAGGGCACCAGTGAGTGAGGGGCAGAGAGAGAGAAGGAAGCAGGACTCTCTGAAGTGAGGCTCGAGCTTACCTGATGTGGGACTAGAACTCAGGAACTGTGAGATCATGACCTGAGCCAAAGTCAGATGCTTAACTGACTGAGCCACCCAGGCTCCCACAATTGTGGTTTTAAATTCTATTTCAGACTTTTTCTGCATTTCTGAAAAATTTTTTAGAATAGATTCCTAGAAGGAAAATTAAGTTTCAAAGTAAATATTGTTTTTAAAGTTGCTTAGCATTTTTTTTCAGAAAATTTTTTCCAATTTGTATTCTCACTAGAATATGATGCAATTCTGCTGCCCATCAGATTTTCTGATATTGGGGGGGAGGGTACTGATGGTCTCAAGGAGCTCGTACACATCTCAACCTGATTCTCACAACAATCCTGGGGAATCTGTGAGGAAACATACTTTTGGCTCCAGTTTTTGTTGAATTCCAGAGATTGTCACATAATGGTGAGATGTAGGATGGAGACAGGTCATAGCCTTCTGATTTTAATCCCTAGTACTCTTGTTGCTGTAGTGTTTTGCTTCTCAGTAAATGCAAAAACAGAACAAAAATAAATAAGTTTCGGTTGTCGTCATAACTTAATCTTTATGTGATCACGGGCCGTCAAGAGTTAGAGTTGCTAGGTCTATTTAAACGTACTAAACATTTTGCAATTTTTCACTAAAAATGATCAGGAATCTGATGCAAGTCATAGTATGTTCCTCCCCTACTTTATCACAGTATTTGTAAAATGTATACATTTCCTATAGTTGAAATTTTGTAGTTAATAGTTAATAATTAGTATTACTAAATAGTTAATAATTTTGTAGTATTATCATTTGTGCAAGAGAAGTATTTTCCTGAAATGCCATGAAAATGTGGTGTTTGTAGTTGATAAAAGTAGTTGATGTTACTTTCATTTTTCTTTTCCAGTGTGCCAAAACATTTATAAATTTGATGACTCACATCTCCAAAGAGCAGACGGTTCAGTATATACTCACTATGGTGGATGATATGTTGCAGGTATGTATGGTCTTCATTTCATCCATTTGGTGACTTCATTGTCTTGTATTCTGCACAGTAACAACAATGGATTTCTTCTAAGTTGGACTTGCTAATAGTGTTAAAGATGGGAATGCCCCCACACAGGCTATTGTTGGTGTTTTTCAGGATGTCCAGTAATTACTTTGTATTTTTTTCATAATACCTGAGTCCTTTGTTAAACACCAGCGATGGTGGGTAAATCATTGGAGGCTTTCTAGATGCTCAGCGTACTTCCCGGCAGTGTGGCTTCTTCTCTTTCAGTCACTGAATAGATCTCAGTGGCCCTGCCATGTTCGCGGCCGGTGCCAAGCACTGGGGGTTTGGCCTGAATGTAGGCAAGGTGTTTCCCCTCAAAGATCTTGTCTCTTTGCAGAACATTTTGCCTATCATCTGAGACTTTTCCAGTTGCATAAAGTTTCTGTTTAGGGTTTTTATGGTCCCTGAACACGGAGGGGCCTCCATTATTCATACTTTTGTGTCTTACACTGGAGTCGAATCTGGATTGGAATTGTCAGTGTACAGAGCAGTTCTTTTTGAGACAGGCAGCCTGGGCCGCTGAATCCAGCGCCTGACCCCTTCTTCAGGATGGAAGAGTGGCGCCAGCCTGGCAGCTTGTGCGGACCTCTGTTCTGTCAGTGTACAAAGAAAAACACTTACTGACGCCCGACTATGTGCCAGCCACTGCACTAACTGTTACTGGAGGAATGACGGTTAAGAAGAATGGTGCTATCTACCCAGGCGCCCTCATGTCTCCATAGGAATGCACTGACTTTATAACGCGGGTGAGGGTCAGCATCCAGCCTGGGCTGAGAATGATCTCGGTTTCTCTCAGCGCTTTTTCCTTCTGTAAAGTTCAGGAAAATGGGGAACGTCGGGGTCTGCCTTGGTTATCCTGGTTACTGTATAGGGTTGCACCTAGAATGAGTGGCTTGAGTTGGCGTGCACTTTGATTTTATTTATATGTATATACGTGTACACAGCACACACGCGTGTGCACACAGATAACCTCATTTTGTGTACGGACATCTGTAAACTGGAAACCAGGAGTTCACACTCTCTTCAGGTTCATTTCGGGTCAACACCAGAGTTCATTCTAGCCTCCCCTTTCCATGCTCGTAACTCTCTCCTGTGAGCTCCTCTTATCCTTCGTGTATTTACTTGTCTGTTCCACCCGATGGCACAAGGAAAGGAGTGTCCGAATTGCTGACCCATACGGCTGTGCAAAATGAGCCCTTTCCCTAGAGTTCGGTGTTGGCATCCTTTTTCTTTCAGCCGAGAGTGTGTACTCAGAGTGTTGTATTCAAGTACTTACATTATTTTTCTTGAAATACAGTTAGATTCACTTGTGGTTTTTGGTATTGTACTTATTTTTTTCTCATTCTTGTTGATTTTTATTATTTCTGATGATGTAAAACACCAACATGTTTCTGGAAGTCAAAACTGTACGGAAAAGATATAATCAGAGAAATGTCACCGAACCCTTACCCCTCATCCCTGCATTCCCGCCTACCTCTCGTTAGGTAACCAGCATCATAGATTTCTGGTTTATCCTTCCTGGGGTTTTTTCCGCCTGCAGAAATAGTCAGATACATGTAATATATTTTTATTTCCTTCGCTTTCTTTTTTTTTTCAATGTTTATTTTTGAGAGAGAGAGCATGAGCATAGGGGAGGGGCAGAGAGAGAGAGAGAGAGAGAAGAAGACAAAGAATCCAAAGCAGGCTCTAGGCTCTGAGCTGTCAGCACAGAGCCTGATGTGGGGCTCAAACCCATGAACCATTAAGATTATGACCTGAGCCAAAGTTGGACACCTAACTGACTGAGCCACAGGCGTCCCATAGTTGCTTCTCTTTGTTATAGAAAACATGTAGTAAATATAATCTCTTGTATTTTGCTTATCTTACCTAACAGAATATGCCAGAAATCATTCCATGTCAGCTCGTAGATATTTCTCATATTCTTTTTTGATAGCAACAGAGTGCTGTTTTTTCTTTTAAGATTTTATTTTTAAGTAAACTCCACACCCAGTGTGGCTCAAACTTTCAACCTCAAGATCAAGAGTCACACGCTCCTCTGACAGCCAGCCAGGTGCCCTGCATCATAGTACTCTTTGAGTGGATGCACTATGGTTTACTTCATCTCTGATGTGATGGACATTGAGGTTGGCTCATACACATATTTATTTTGGTTTAATTAAGTTTTTATTATTTTATTCATTTTTATTTTTTTAAGAAAGAGCGAGTGAGTGGGGGAGACAGGCAGAGTGTGGGAGACAGACAAAGGGAGAGAGAGAATCCCAAGCAGGCTCCACTCTCAGTGTGAAGCCTGATGCAGAGCTTGATCCCACAACCCTGGGATCATGACCTGAACCGAAATCAAGAATCAGATGCTCAACTGACTGAGCCACCCAGGCACCCCTAAAGTTTTAGTTTTCAAAATAAACATTGTGTTGGGCCTGCTCATGAGTCAGGCAGCTGGGACATCTCTGACTTTGGTGTTTCTGGTGTAAATTACTTGGGCTCTGTTTTGAAACCAGTGAATAAGTCCTTTATGAAGAGCCTTTGACGGACTTCCCTGGCCAGGGAACCACAGATTTCGGTCTCAGGCAGCAACCAGGGTTGTAACCTTTTTAGCTTAGGGCTTCTTTAGGGTCTGTCACATGTCAGACAAGACAAGGTTCTGGAGCATGTCCCGAACTTGCCTTTGGACCACTTCTTTTTGGCTCTGCCTTCAGATTTGTTCACCGGGCCTTTGTTTTTCTTGGCCAGCTTTCTGGTCTCTTTCTTCTGCTCATTGTTCGTGGGGGGTGTCACAGAGCTCGCCAAGCAGCCTTGCTAAAGTGGTTCCAGCATTTTGTACAATATTTTTTAATTAGGAATAATGAAGCCACAAATAACCTTATGCAAATGTATTTTCATGTGGTCAGGAATGTACATCATGGTAAATGCCCAGAAATAGGATTGCTGGGTGAAAGAACTACACATGTAGTTGTGTTAAGATATTGCCACGTAATTCCCTTCTGAAGTCCCCCCTACATACGAGAACACCTGTGTCTCTACAGCCTGACCAACAGGAGGCAGTGTCAGACTTGCACATTTTTGCATCACGGTGGATCTAAAGTTGAACATCTTCATTTGAATAGTTTTATTTCTTCTTGTTGACCTGTTTTTATGAAGTTATATGTGGACGGACTCAGGCTTAGGTAGCTGACATTATCCTCGGCTGGTTGATTAAAGATATTTTATAAATTTGTTGGTAGCATTTTAGTAACATTGAGAAATTTGCACATACCTTTATCATTCTTGGGCTGCTTAATAAATACTGTAATTATAAATGTTATCCAATTTTTAACGAGTCACTTCATTTTTAATACTTCTGGATAGAATACTTTTGGACAGAATTGCTTGTTTTTTCTCATATGTTTAGTTTTGGGTACATAATTTTGAAGATGAAGATTTTTTTGTGCTCAGATATCAACAGGAATTTTTAAATGATTTTGAGAAGAGCTTTATCCATATTCTCTTAAAAGTTTGTAACTTGACTATCTGAAACAGTGATGAATGGTAGATACCTTTTAAAGCAGGAATTGAAACCCCAAAGGACTAGTCAAGGAAGATGGGTTTTAAACTTACTTAAAATATAAAAAACAGTTTCTCTTCTTTTGGTATGTAGGGTACTTTGTTTATTTGTGTGTAAGTGATAATTACAGTTTTAACTTGAGAAATAATCCACTAAAGGAGTAATTAATGACTTACCCAAATTTTGAGTCCTTTGATAAAATCATCATCATATCTTGAAGTTGGTATTCTAAACTCTAATGATTCGTTACTTAAGGAGATATTCGTCTGTTCCTCAAATAGTTAACTATTCGTACAGACCAAAATGAAAACCAATGTATATAAAAAGAATTAAGTGGTCTAAAAATTGTTTGTGGTGTTTGTGCACCACAGACTCAGAAAGGGTATTTCAGCCAGTGAAATGTACAGAAGACTTAGGTGAGAGGTAGAGTTTGCTAAGAATTAATTGTTCCTCAAATCCAGTGTCTGTCTGCTAGTGTTCCAGGCTGTTTTTGCTCTCTTTATGTGCCCTGATTTTTCTGTCATCATACTCTAACCTGATTTTATTAGTGTGGAGACAACATTGAGAACCACAGGTCCAAGGTGCAGGCTCAGAAGAAGCGTCACTTAGATCACTTCTCCCGGCATGGCTGCGGTCTGCTGGCTTGGCTCACTTGACTCCAGGGTGCTGATGATAATTAAAGGTGATGTTAGAGTGTCTATGCCTGCCCCATCACCAGCCCTGGCCCCTCATAGCAACTGGCAGGGAAGACACACTGACTGACGGGACACAGAATGAAGGGTGCATTCTGATTAGTGATATCCTTTCTTCTCTGTTTTCAGGAAAATCACCAGCGGGTCAGCATTTTCTTTGACTATGCTAAACGCAGCAAGAACACTGCCTGGTCCTACTTTCTGCCAATGCTGAACCGCCAGGATCTCTTTACTGTTCATATGGTAACTTTTAAATTGATCAAATTTCTGATTTGGGGAAGAAACACACTTGGGCTATTTATGACTTCGTAACCTCCCAGTTCCCTGAGGAGAGCGGTAATGGCCGCGATGTTGAGTTTTCAAAGCAACATAAACAAAACATAAGTTTCCATATAGAGGTTTAGAATCTGGGGATGTCGGGAAGACAGAGGCGATGGGGTGGCTCTGATACAGTTACAGTTTTGTAGAGTATTTGTTGAGCTGCTTAGCTTGAAAGCCTTTGGTAATTGCATGTGCAAAGAGTTTTTGATTGTGATAGGATTAACTGTATTTTACTATAGAAGTTAAATTTTGTTTAGTTTTTTTTTAATGTTTATTTTTTTAATTTATTTTTGAGACAGAGAGACAGAGCATGAATGGTGGCGGGGCAGAGAGAGGGAGACACAGAATCGGAAGCAGGCTCCAGGCTCTGAGCTGTCTGCATAGATTCTGATACAGGGCTTGAACTCACAAACAATGAGATCATGACCTGAGCTGAAGGCAGACACTTAACTGATTGAGCCACCCAGGAGCCCTGAGGGTATCTTTAATACCCAAGATACAGATTTTTAAGTGTGAGGACTCACAAAGGACTTGGAATGAGGAAGATAGCAGCTGACAGTCTGTTGTAGACATTGCTCGGAACTCTGGCAAGTGATTTGCTGAAAGTTTGCAGAGTTTTGAATATCAACATCTACAAATTCATTGCAAGTATTTATTCAGTGTCTCAAAAAATAATAATAAAGAAAAAGATTCTTTTGATTTTTGCGGGTCTATAATGAATCTCGATTTTCTTTTTCTTTCTTTTTTTTTTAATTTTCTTTCTGAAACTCAATACAAGGAACATCATGAAATTCTTAAAACACAACTAATTCTATTTCACCTTAAGGGAGCTATTTAAAAATATATTTGACTATATTGCAATATATATATGTTAAAACATTTTGTGTTTTTTTTTAGTTTACAGAGAGTATAAGGGGTGAAGAGAGGCGGGGGGGGGAGCGGGGGAGAATCTTAAGCACACTTCATGCTCAGCATGGAGCCTGACGAGGGGCTCGATCCCAGGACCCTGGGTGAAACCAAGAGCTGTATGCTCAACTGACTGAGCCATCCAGGTGCCCCACAAAATATATATATATATTAAATATATATATATTTTTAATGTTTTATTTATTTATTTTTATATAAATTTTGTTTAATTTATTTTTGAGAGAGAGATAGAGACAGCATGAGCAGGGGAGGGTCAGAGAGAGAGGGAAACACAGAATCCGAAGCAGGCTCCAGGCTCTGAGGTGGCTGTCAGCACAGAGCCCGACGTGGGGCTCGAACCCATGAACTGTGAGATCATGACCTGAGCCGAAGTCGGACGCTTAACCAACTGAGCCACCCAGGCGCCCCTCACAAAATATATTTTTATAATACAAACTTATTTTGGAGGAGGTGAGTATTAAAAAAAAAATCTTGTAGCGAAATGGTTATAAGAGTCCTGCTTTTTAAGGTATGTGATGTGATTTTTAGAATCGACATAGCATTCAGAAACATTTCTTATTTTTCAGGCAGCGAGAATTATCGCAAAGTTGGCGGCTTGGGGGAAAGAACTGATGGAAGGCAGTGACTTAAATTACTATTTCAATTGGATAAAAACTCAGCTGAGTTCACAGGTAAAAGAAGCTTTTTTTTAGTATCTTTGAAAGGAACGTGACACCTGTGTAAAGCTTGTTATGGTCATTATGTAAGCGGTAAATAAAGTTATACTAAGACAATGTCATTTTCAACTACTCCCAGGTGTGGTAGTCTGCCTTCCTTTTTCTTTCTTTGACCAGCTTCAGCTCAAACCTTGCTGTCATTGCTGCCACTTGGGACTTTCCATCCATGCTTTTCAGTGGGTGAGGGGGACCTTCCTTCTGGGGGGCACCACGATCACACAGGTGGGGGAACCCGAAAGGACTGGCACAGCTGCAGAGAGCTGCTCATGTAAGGCTCGTGAGGAGGGACAAGGGACAGGGTCGCAGGAGTCCAAGTGCAGGCGGGCTCCAGGGCCCAGAGCCTTCAGTGCAGCGCCCGCTTCTGCCCTGGGACCCCGGACCTCCACGATTTGTGCGGGACATCTTGGATCTGGGCAGAGCTCTTCAATAGTTGGTAGCTGGGATCGTGTCTGTTGTCCTGGGCACCACTGCAGGCCAGGCTGTCAGCCAGTCACACCGATAAGCAGAGTGGCGCTGGGTCTCGGCCCAGCCAGTCGCCTGGTCTCGCCCAAGAGTCCATACCAGGCTTCTGGGCGCCCCCGGGGAAGATGCGAGGTGGCCATTACTGCGGCACCTTTCCACATTTACCGTGTCACCGTGGGCCTAAGGTTAGATGTGAAGCCTGCTTATCTTGGTCGCTCTCGGATCCCTCTAGCTCTGCTTCTCCACGGAGGAAAGTAGCTCGCTGTTTGAATGTCAGGGAAAATGCAGGTTTTCTGGTTTTGTCTTCCTGGTTCCCTAGAACAGGCAAACGAGAGGACACTTGTGGGTCAGTGGTTCTTTCCTTTAGGCTCCCGGTGACTAATGTCAGTGGGACAAGCGAGACTGGGAAGGTCCTCAGAAGAGGAGTGAAGTGAAGGGAGAGGCGTCCTGTGGGGCAGAAAGGGGGGAAGAGAAGGCGATTCTGGTGTGGGGACGCCTTCCGTGAGGGACGGGGCCAGGAAAGTAATGCCGGTAGTGTGTCGGCAGTGTTACAAACAAGGGTCTGTCTGAAAAAAAGTTTTGGAAAGTTGTAATTTAGATTTCAGGTGATATTTTAACAGATTCTAATTTGAGGCAGAAGAGAGAGACACCGTGACGTTTTACTTGGGTTTATTTTTTGTCTTATCATTGCTTGCCTTTTTGGGGAAGTCTCATTGCGTTTTGTATTTGGGTGGGGATATTTTGGAGCGTCTTAAACACGATTAAGTCTTTTTTATATTAATAGCATAAATTTTAAGTCGTTTTGGATTAATTTTTAAAAGTGTTTTTCTAAGAGCTACAAATTTGCAGATTTTACCCAATTTGTGAGGTATTTCAAACACATACTTAGAACATGAAAAATAGGTGTGCGAAGATGAGGTTTTAAATCTTCTAGGTGTGTATCATTTGGGATCAGAATGCTTAAGCTTCCCCTCCTCCCCTTTTTTTTTCTTTTTTGGAATTAGTTCTTAGAACATACTTCATTCGTTTTAGCGTTAGCCTTATGGTAAGTAATGGCAGTGAGGCTTTGTTGTAACTGGATTCAGAAAATGAAAATTGGTAGGAAAGCATGTGTACAGCAGTTTGCCACTAACATTTTGGGCTGCTTCAGCTGAGATTTTTCCTCACAGAAGTAACATTTATATTGTGCCTCACAGCTGATTTGTTGCTTCTGGAACAATTACAGGTATAACTGTGTCCAGGAACTGAAGAAACATCCTTATCATGTGCTAGTGGAAGCAAAATATTTCCGTGTCTAGAACAGTTTTCATTAGAACTAAGCTTCTTGGTATTAGATAAATGCTTTTCTTGATCTTTCTGGTGCAATCTTTTTTATCGCCCAGTCTTTGGCTTTCTTTGGTTACGGGATGGCATTTCTGCTTTGCAAGTCCTGCTGTGAGGTACCTCCTCAGAGAACCCAGGCTCCATCTGGCTTTGCTTCTCCGAGCCTGGCCACTGCTTCTGCTGGGGTCTGAACTGCGTGGTCTCTCTTGCCTGTGGCAGACACTTCTTCCACAGCCTTCTACCAGGATCAAATTACTGACTTGCTTAAAGAACGAAACAGGGTTATTTGGGATTCTGTTTGCTACTTTGCTTGAATGTCATGTGATGGTGCTGTATCTGGACGGTCTCTTTTTCTCTATCGTTAGTGTTTTCTTGCTCATAAAAAGGACCACAGTGTCATAATTTTAATAGAAATATATTTTCAAAAGTCCAAAATAGTTGCGAGTTTGGGTATTTGGTTGACTTTCTAGTGACATTTAGGAACTTTTCCTTTTTTGGTAGTTTAAGCATTGTCTACGGGTTGGGGGCCTCATGCCTGGCGCTTAGTAGATAATAAATAAAATCAGTGCGAATAAAACTAAATAAAAATATCCTTTCAGAAATCCATTACTCCTTTTCTCTTGCACCTTTAGCCTTTGACTTTCTTCCTTTTCTTTAGTCATTTCTGTAAGTCGTTTAGACCTTATATAACATGTGAAATTCTGATTGTCATTATAAACTTGCTGGCATTGCTGTGGATACTCTGATTTTACGTTCTGTGCAGTACCTGCCCATTATTAGGCCCCTGTTCTGAAAGCATTGCCACAGAATAGAGTGTAGGCAGTTCAGCTCAAGACAGTCATCTTACCTGAAAAGTAGTTCAGTAATTAAGTCCTGAGACTTAGAAATTCGCACCAGCTTCACTTAGAAAATTTAGTTGGAGCTTAGTGTTCAGTATTATTCAGTTTATTGTTGTTCCATTTTTAATTTATTAAGTTATTTGGGAGGGTGTAGTATTTAGACTATTTCATGGCATCCCCATGCTTTTTATTAGTTGACGATATTCCATTAAGTAGGATTAAGAAAAAAAATGATAAATTTGCTTAGCCCCCTTTTATAAGCTGATACATGAGGGTAGAAATGAAAAACAAAACTAAGTAATAAGTTATTTATTTCATAATAGAAACTGCGTGGTAGCGGTGTCGCTGGTGAAACAGGAACAGTGCCTTCAAGCGATGTAAGTATTTTCCTTCTTCATTCACTGGCCTCCTAACACCGGGGACATAAGTTACTCTGAGTTATTTAAAAATGTAAAGATGTCTTCTAGTTCCGCAAATGTCAGTCTGTGGATTCGATATCGCCTCCAGTCAGGTTTATAGTGTTGTAAAAACCATATGTGTGTGTGTGTACACACACACACACACACACACACACACACACACACCGTTATAAATATTTGTGGTCTCTTGGGAGACTGGAGGCTTGTTCTTCTCTCTTTCTCTTCTTTTTGGGTTACTTTATTCCAGACCCGGGAATGAAAGCAAGAGTCTGAATTCAGATGCTCAACCGGAGTGAATTATTGTAAAGTTACTCTCTTCAAGCTTCAGTTGTCTGTTAACGTATCCAATGTCTGTCTAACAAGATACGAGAACAGTGTGTCAAGCAGTTGAAAACAGTCCAGTTACGGCATTAAGACTGACGACGTTAAAACTTGTTACTTGCGCTGTGTTTCTCAAGGCTTTATGTAGGCTTACGTGGTGGCTGGAACCCCCNCCCTCCCCACATTTTTGTAGAGCCAAAAGGTTCAAGGTTAAAATGAATCCTGTCTCGCCAAGCTTCCTTCTGGATTGGAATTATCTTCCCCATTCGGGAAGAGTTTATCTTGGTGGCGCTCAGAATAGCTCAAGAACAGGTAGTGAGTGTGGATGAGAAAGGGTGGGCATGATTAGAGCGAGTTGAGAGAAAGGGAAGAAGAAACTTAGAGATGTAGGTGAGGTGCGTCTGTCTTCATCTGTTGGAAATAATCTGGGAAATGGGAAACACGGGTGGAGGACAGGGTGTGCAGCCTGCCTGCAGCCCCTCCATGGGGCTCTGTAGCAGCCGTGCAAGGTTCCCGCTAATGAGCTGCGCTGTTGTAACCTGCACGCAACCTGTGTGTTTGTGTGCTCTGAGCCTGGAGATGGCCGTGGAAGCCGTTTCAAAGCCAAGAGCAGGGCTTCTCTTGGGGCGTGGCTTGAAGGATCTGACAGCTAGCATGTTAGGCCAGAAAATAGCTATGAGCCTTCTGGAATGATCAGAACACAAGGAGCAGTCTCGTGGTCAGAGCGGGGTAAGGAGGTGCCAGATTACAAGTCTAGATATTCAGCCGTAAGCGCATGTTTACGTCGAGAGGCTTGTGACCTGAATTTTTACTAGTTTGAACTTTTGAAAAGTTATTTAATTCATGTGTTAGACTTACTGGTATTTTTTTTTAGAAGAGGTGTTTTCAGAATCATAGATCTTACAAACTTATGTGGTTGTTAACATGTTTGTGAGTTGTTAAAGCTTGTGTAGTGAGTGACAAGCTCTAGTGACATGACATTCTCGTTTTGTTCCTTTCTGTCCAGTGTATCGGGGGGAACAACTAATTACCTGAGTTGGCAGCACATTGGTCGAAGCGGTGTACGCAGTAGGCTCCTACACACGCCTCCCACACAGTTAGCATCGGGGTGGTTGTGAGTGAGGAAAAGATGGCCCTTGATTTTGACCTTTTTCCCCTTTTGTACCCTTCACACTTGAACATACTTGCTGTCTCTTTCTGAAAGTTCCTGCTTTTTCAGATGGCTATCAACTTGGAAGGCAGACTAGTAAGTGGAGCCTAAGGTGTTAAGCTTTCCTCCGCTGCTGGCATCTCAGTAGGGGAATCTGAATTGGTAACTAGTGTTTGTTGAGCTGTGTGTTCAGTACTGCTTTGTTCATTTTACATCTCCCGTGTCCTTGCTGTGAGCCACACCTTGCAGGTATGGATGGTGAGGCTGCACAGCATGGCAGAAGCATGTTGCCCAAAGTCACCCAGCTAATTAGTGGCAGAAATCCCAGAGGAGGGAATTGCTTGCTGAGAGAATTCCTTTTGAGGCAGTGGAAGGGGAATTGGGTCTGGGGGCATTCTCCACATTGCAGGGCCTGCTCAGACTTGTAAAAATATCGGTAGTGGATCTTACAATCCTTTTAGGTTTTCCCAGAGCCTAGAAAAAGTTTGGGAAATTGCATTACATGATCCTGCCACTTGATGTCAGTATAAAACAGAAGTGTACACGAAACCATGAACTAGGAATGATCTCAGTCTTCTCTCTTTAAATGGCCACGGAAGCATCACGCTGAGTTATAAGTGGATTATTACAAACAGTTTTATTTAAATGGCATTACATAAATGGCATTCCTTAGAATGCATTATGTTGTTTTTGCCTGAATATGGGAATAATAAACAACATCAGATCTTACGTACTTACCTTAAACTGTTCACTTCTTTACTGGTTCTTGGAAGTGAGTGCTTAGTCTTCTGTCCTTCTGAGGAAGCCGTCCAGCCTGTGGAAGTTGATTTGTGCTGATGCCCTGATAAAAAGACATATGCTGTGATCTGTCCCGAACTGCATGATCTAGAAAGAATCTGGGAATTTCGTGTTTGCTTGCTCGTTTTCTTTTCCCTCTGTGTGCCTGCACTTGCACCGTGTGTGAGGGAGCAAGGTGACTTCCCGTTTGTGTCCTGATCTCTGGCTGTTTCGCTGTGGATCCAGGTTAGCATTAGTTATTGCTGGATGAACGTTGTTTCATTGATAGTAGTAACTTCAGGAAGTGGACACGTTCTCCTTATTCTCTATTCATCTTGCCTTTTAATGTTCCGGGTCCATTCTGTCCACCAGAACTTTCAGTGATGATGAACTGTCCACTATGGTGGCTACCATGTGGCTGTTGAGCCCTCGAAATGTGACGAGTACAAGTAAGAAAGTGCATTTTCAATTTTATTAAGGTTTTAGAATTTTTTTATCCAAATATATATCACTTACCATAAAATCCATCCATTTGCGCAGTTCAGTAGGTTTTCGTATCTTTACAAAGTTGTGCAGCCATTAACACAATCTAATCTTATAACCTTTGTAAAACCTCAGAAAGAAACCCTGTACATTAACAGTCATTCTTCATTCCGGTTCCCCACTCCCACCTCTAGCAACCACCAGTCTGCCTTCTGCCTCTCTCTTTCTGCCTCTTCTGGCCATTTTATAAAATGAAAGTGTATAGCATGTGGGTATCTGTGACTGGCTTCTTTCACTTAGTGTAATGTTTTCAAGATTTGTGTATGTTTTAGCACGTATTTACAGTATTTTAGGATGAGAGAAATGAAATTTAGGGATTTTTTTGGCTTTTGGCTAAATTTTAAAAAAAAATTTTTTTAATGTTTTATTTATTTCTGAGAGAGAGGGACAGTGTGAGCAGAGGAGGGTCAGAGAGAGAGGGAGATATAGAATCTGAAGCAGGCTTCAGGCTCTGAGCTAGCAGTCAGCACAGAGCCCGACATGAGGCTCGAACCCACGAACCGTGAGATCATGACCTGAGCCGAAGTCAGACGCTTAACCGACTGAGCCACCCAGGCGCCCCTGGCCAAATTTCTTAAAGTGTCTTCTGTGGCAGTTCTAATGTCCTTATTATTCATATATTCATGTATTGGCTTTACTGTTGTAACTTCATGCTGTGCCCACGTGATACTTTTTAGTCTTATGCTAGAGGTAGAGTACTTCGTTTAGTTCTTTCCTGCTTTGTTGTTAAGTACATCAGAAGTACTTCCTATGTAGCAGAAATGAGTGGGCTGTGTCAGTAATTCATACAGCAAGGTCAGGCCCCTTGCTGAACCCTGGTCTGCTGTAGCTGGTGAGCCCAAGTCTGTGAGGCCCCAGAGTAATTCACAAGGGATTACAGGATGTCAACTGTAAGTTTCACCTAAAGCAGTTCTTGGAGGATTTTCATTGTTCAATAGCCTTTTATCTTCTTGCCACAAAATTAATACATTTTAAACATTGAGGATCATTAAAATATGTGCACAGAACGAACATTACGGAGGAAAGATAAGAATCTGTGAGTTTTGTTTTTTTTTATCGTATTTTTGGAAGGATTATCCAGAAGTATATTCTGGCAATACAAAAGAAAATTAAGTGGGTAGGTATTTCAGTACAGGACTTTATTTTACAAATCATTGTCAAAGCATAGCAATGATAACAATAATAAGTAATCTAATATTGTACATGAGATGCGTTCTTGGAAGTTGTATACAAGGCAGTAATTTATAAAGTAATATTTTCTCAAGTTCATAATGATTTTTCTGCATAGTAAGGAATCTCTTGGATGACTAAGCAAATTAGCTTGAGGAAGATTGAGAAGTTTATAAATTAATAGTGAATTACTTTTTTTGGTAACTCTGAAGTCTAAGACTAAATTATTTCAATTTAGACATTTAATCTAGGTATTTTGGGAGTATTGACTAGAAGATCTTTTTGAGTAAGCCAACTTCAAAAGAATTTTTGGGCTTATATATTTTAGTTCCTGCATATGAGATAATAAAAATATACCTTACGGTTGTTTTGTCAGAACTGACTTGAGTTCAGATTTGAGTAGCAGATTTTTCACTTTTAATTTGTTAGGGCTAGTATTTCCCTTTATTGATGATAAAGCAGTTTTGAAGAGTTTAAGTGATTTGCGAAAGATAATTTGGCAAAACTCTTGATAGGCAAAGCCTCTCCCCTCTCCCTTCCTTCCTTTGTGTTTTTTTTCTTTTCTTTTTTTCTTTATTTTTTAAATTATGTCTTAACTTACACAAAGTAAAATGCATAGATTTTAAATGTTCAGCTAAATGAATTTCTGTGTCACATGCCCGCATACTCAATACTTCCCTTTGGCTCAACTCTTACCAAGGTTATGGTTATCATGGAACCTATTCCCATAGACTAGTTCTGCCTAATCTTGAACTCTGTTGTAATGGGATTGTATACAGTATGAACTCTTCCGTATCTGAATTCTCTTGCCAATATTGTGCCAATGAAACTCATTCATATTGCATTTAGCAGTGATTCATTCTCTTTTTTTTAAGTTTACTTATTTATTTTGAGAGAGGGAGAGGAAGAGAGCGAATGAGTGGAGAAGGGGCAGAGAAAGAGGGAGAGAGAGAGAGAGAAAGAATCCCAAGCAGGCTCTGTGCTCTGTGCTGGGCCTGTGGTGGGGCTCGATCCCATGACCCTGAAATCAGTATCTAACCTGAAATCAAGAGTTGGACGCTTAGCAGATTGAGCCACCCAGGTGCCCCTAGCAGTAATTCCTTCTTTTTATTGCTATGTAGGAATCTATTAAATGAATATTTTCTATTCTCTTGTTAATGGATATTTGGGTTACTTCTAGTTTTGGGCTATTGTGAATAATCTTGCTGTGAACGTTCTTGTACGTGTCTTTTGATAGATGTAATTGCTTATGTCTGGAATACTTAATTCTAGAATGGAATTGCAGGGTTGCAAAGTGTATGTAAATTTAGTAGATGTTGCTAGTCAGTGTTCTAAATCAGTTTACATATCTGTCAACAAAGTATGAGAATTCCAGTTGCTCCATTTCCTCATTTGACATTGTCTTGGTTTTTAAATTTTTTTTTGAAGCGAATGTCTGTGGTGGAATAAAAAAATCACACACATAGGTGCACATACTTATTTTTTTAGTTCTATGAGAAAAGATTCATGTGATTTTTATGGAACATTAAGTACCTCTGGGACTGTTGAAATCAGCAGTCCTCCATTTCATGTAAAACCGGGTTCTGGAATTTATTTCAGTCAATTATGTGTCCGGAAAGTTCAGCGTGGTGCTTCACCAGTTCTGCTGTATTGTGCGTTTTACTATCTGTGGGACAGATGCTTTTTCCTGCAATACAGATGTGTTGTTTCAAGGGTCCATGATTCCAGAATTTAAGTGAATATTATCTTTGCTCTTTCTCATTTAGTTTGTACTTAAATCCCAGCATTACGAGGATGAATATTGAAAATTTATCGGGGCACCTGGGTGGCTCAGTCGGTTAAGCGTCCGACTTCGGCTCAGGTCATGATCTCACGGTTCGTGGGTCCGAGCCCCGCGTCGAGCTCTGCGCTGACAGCCAGCTCAGAGCCTGGAGCCTGCTTCAGACTCTTTATCTCCCTCTCTCTCTGACCCTCCTCTGCTCATGCTGTCTCTCTCTCTCAGAAATAAATAAAACATTTTAAGAAATAATTTAAAAAAAGAAAATTTATCAATAAGCATTTTTATAACATTAGTTTTACTTGGTACAATATCACTGTAGTTTTTATGTTTATCTTTTGTTGCCTGTTTACTTTGTAATTCCTCAGTTGTCAAATTACTTTGTAGTTCTGCAGAATATGGGTCTCTGAGAGCATATTTGCCGCGAAGGTGAACTTCATCAGTTGCTGTTTTCCCTATGATGTGATTATTCCCCCACAGTGTAGGAAAATTTGCATCTCGGCGACATTGGAAAATTTACGGAAGTGATATTCTGTTAAATGTGTTGCAAAGTAAGCGTAGTTTTCTTCTTGCAGTGAGGTTTGCTGTGGGGCGAGGGTGTGTGGTGGCCGGCTCTCAGCCCGGGATGTCCGGAGCACAGAGAACTTTAGCCGAAGCGTGAAGAGAGTGGCCCCCCAGTGCCCATCCAGGGTTAACTCACTGTTTTAATTTCAACAAATTATATCACCTTTTTAAGCCTCATCTGAAAAATTGGTATCATAATATTGCCCTTTTTAAATTTCTGTTTGAAAGTGCTTTGAAAAATACATGTGTTAATAAACTTTATATAAAAAAATTCTCCATTTCTTTTTTGAGTTTTTTTTAGAGTTTATTTTGAGAGAGAGAGTGAGCACAGCAGAGGGTTAGTGAAAGAGGGAGAGAAAGAGCCCCAAGCAGAACCCGACGTGGGCCTGATCCCACTAACTGTGAGATCATGACCTGAGCCAAAATCAAACTTAACTGACTAAGCCACCCAGCTACCCCTACTTTAGCAATTTAAATGGAAACGATTATGTGGCTAAGTGCGCTCTTTTACCATAAATATTTCCTAGTAAAATAGGATCATTTATAAGGTGCAGCCAGAATTGACTAGAAATTTATATTAATTCTCAAATTGAGATAAATTTAAAGAAAATCGTAGACAATTACATAAGATCCATACTACCAAACAGATGCAGTCTTGGCTCCAAAAAGAAATGGAATAATAGTGCCACGTTGTATATATTTCTGCAGTATTGATTTTTACCAGCATAAGATTTTGGCCACACTTTTAGTTACTGAGCCATCTCTGTTAGAGCCACGTTCCTTTGGAGTCTGTGTAAGATATGACATCTCTTTGTATTTCTTGTTTGTCCGTTCAGTCAAGAAATCTGTACTGGGGCGGCTGGGTGGCTAGGTCGGTCAGGCATCTGACTTGACTTCGGCTCTGGTCATGATCTCCTGGTTTGTGAGCTTGAGCCCCATGTCAGGCTCTGTGCTGACAGTGTGGAGCCTGCTTGGGATCCTCCATCTTCCTCTCTCTCTGCCCCTCCCCTGCTCTCTCTCTCTTTCTCTCTCAAAATAAATAAAAAAAAAAATCAGGAAACCCGTATTGAGCGCCTCCAGGTAGAGTGCGTGGTGCCAAAAGCGTGGCACCGAACAGCTGGGTCGGGACTCCTGGCTGGCTCCCTAGGGCTCCTTTATCCCTGGAGTACAGCACTAGACAAGCTGCATAGGCGCCTTGTGGCAGTGCTTGTGAGAGAGGAGCACAGGCCCTTGGAGAGTGTTCTTGGGGGGGGGGGGGGNGGAAGCAGGGGGCTGGGCCCGGGCCCCCGGCGTAGGGAAGCGTGTGGAGAACATTGCAGGGGAGGGAGAGCTGATGGTGTGGTAGGAGAGGGGACATGGGGAGAATGGGGGGAAAAGGAGGGCGGGTCCGGGGCACTCGGGGCCTTCGGGATCGCATAGCTAACAAAGTTCACTTTAGAACTTGTCCATGGTGGGGGGAAGGCCATTGAAGGATATGAAGGGGGGTCACGTGGCACAGGGCAGCCGTGGGAAGGGGGGTGGTCTGTGGACCATGTCCCATGTACTGGATCTTCCCCCCATTGCTGCATGCCTGGCTATTTTACTTTCCTGGGGTTCACCCCTGGTCTCAGCATCGAGTCCCTCTCCAAAGATCCCGTTTAACAGAATGGAACTGCTGGGTTGTAAGGTGCGTGTGAACTTTGTAGGTACTGCCAGTCGGTGTCCTAAGTCAATACACAGACCCATCAACAAAGTATGAGAATTCCGATGTCTCCCTCTCTCATTTCCTATCTCCTTTTCTTAACAGTATTTTTGTTGTATTTGAATTTGTCAGATTCCAGTACACTCTACAATTGTGTGTGTGTGTGTGTGTGTGTGTGTTTGTACGTTTCCTCTTTCTGCATTAGACTGTAAGCTGCCTGATAGAAGGGACTGCGGTCTGCTTGTTCATGGTTGTGTGTCCAGTGCAGGAACATAGAAGGCACTCAGTAAATATTTGTTGAATGAATATTGGGTAGAGACTTGTGGAGCATTTCGGGGGAGTAGTTGGGAACTTAGAATGATGGCAGCCTTGAGTCCCTTAACCGTTGCTGACTGCAGGCAGCTGAGGTGGTAGCTGTCAGGTGGTTTCCGACAACTTCAAGGGCAAACGGGTGGCTTCATCTTTGGTTGGATTCTAAGTCCAAATACTTAGAATGTGAACATATGTGAAAATAAAGTGGAGTCCCTTCTGTCTGTCAGATAATATAAGCAACCAAATAAACGTTGTTGAATTAACAAGTACTTCCTCCAAGTTGAAAGAGCACAGGGGGGTTAAAATCTTTGTATCAATGGTTAAGAATGCAGTAGATCTCTAAGTACAATATTAAATGGAAAGAGAAAATTACAAGTGAAAGTTAAAGTATTATTGTATTTGTATTTTTCTTTTCAAAAAAGAACTTACAATGCCCAGAAACTGTCTGCAGTGTCACACAGACACCTAATAGTCACACAAGTCGGTTCAGACAGAGAAGAGAGTGGGAAGAGAGCTGTTCAGTCAGTGGTTGGAGGCAGAGGTCTGGTTGTCAGGTGAAAGTAACTGTTGAAACTTTTAAGGTCACTGGGAATCCTAGCATGTGGCATTATTAGTGGGGTGCTAAGATACAAAAGAAGTAAAAATTTGGTGGTACTTCTTTCAGGAAGCCTTTATGTATGGGGAGGAAGAAGGATCCAGAGATTGGTATAAGATTTAGGGACTTTGAGGGGGGAAAGGATTGGGTGTATTTAGAGGCTGAAGAGAGGACACCAGTCAGAGAGATGGAAGATGCAGGAGAGGGGTCTGCTGGACGAAGCATCGTGTGGGCATAGTGGGATGCAGATGCTGGGGCTGAAGGTCGCGGACAGGAAGTCTTTCCATCTCCTAGGTGAGAGCGAGGCAAGAATGGCTCTAAGTGTGGTTCAATTTGGGGGGGTGAGATGTTGGCAGCTGGTGAATCTCTCACTGATGGTCCATATATTTCCTCGTATTGCCGAGAGTGATGGAAGACCATAGGACAGGGTGGTGGTGAGTGTGTGAGTGACTGGTGCATGGCAGAGAGAACAGCCTAGAATTGCATGGTGGCTTTGCAGGATTGTATGATTTTCTTTAGCAGTATTGAATTACCTTTGTCTGGGATTAGAGATGGTGACTTATTGGCTTGATCGAAAGCTTATTTACAAAAAACGGTTGACTAATTTTTATGCATGTGCATAATAGGACAACGTAAGTGAAATGTAAGGAAGTGATATAATTTACTTTGTTTAATTGAAGGCAATAATTCAATTACTTGCCAGTGTTGCCTTTACTATATACTTTGAAAGTGATTTCTGGGATGGTACTTGTTTGTTTTTTAAAATAGTTTATTGTCAAGTTGGTTTCCATATTATACCCAGTGCTCATCCCCACAAGTGCCCTCCTCCATGCCTATCACCCCCTTCCCCTCTCCCCCACCCTCCATCACCACTCAGTTTGTTCTCAGCATTCAAGAGTCTCTCATGGTTTGCTTCCCTCCCTCTCCCCCACTATTTTCCCCCTTCTTCTCCCTCATGGACCTCTGTTAAGTTCCTTCTAATCCACCTATACGTGCAAAAATATGGTATCTGTCCTTCTCTGCCTGACTTATTTCGCTCAGCATAACATCCTCAAGTTCCATCCATGTTGCTACTCATGGCCAGATTTCATTCTCTCTCATTGCCGTGTAGTATTCCATCGTATAGATAAACCACATCTTCTTGATCCATTCGTCAGTTCATGGATATCTAGACTCTTTCCATGATTTGGCTATTGTTGAGAGTGCTGCTATGAACATTGGGGTACGTGTGCCGCTATGCATCAGCACTCCTGTATCCCTTGGGTAAATTCCTAGTGGTGCTATTGCTGGGTCATAGGGGAGTTCTATTGTTAATTTTTTTAGGAACCTCCACACTGTTTTCCCGAGGGGTTGACCAGTTTACATTCCCACCGACAGTGTAGGAGGGTGCCCGTTTCTCCACATCCTCGCCAGGATCTATAGTCTTCTCATTTGCTGATTTTAGCCACTCTGACTGGCGTGAGGTGGTATCTCAGTGTGGTTTTGATTTGTATTTCCCTGATGAGGAGGGACCCTGAGCATCGTTTCATGTGTCTGTTGGCCATCTGGATGTCCTCTTTGGAGAAGTGTCTGTTCATGTCTTCTGTCCATTTCTTCACATGATTATTTGTTTTTCAGGTATGGAGTTTGGTGAGTTCCTCATATATTTTGGATACTAGCCCTTTATCTGATATGTCATTTGCAACTATCTTTTCCCATTCCATCAGTTGCCTATTCTTTATACGCAGAAGCTTTGCCGTGCAGAAGCTTTTAATCTTGATGAAAACCCAATAGTTCATTTTTGCTCTTGATTCCCTTGCCTTTGGGATGTGTCAAGTAAGAAATTGCTGCNTTGTATCCTGCAACTTTGCTGAATTCATGGACCAGCTCTAGTAGGTTTCTGGTGGAGTCTCTTGGGTTTCCTATGTAGAGTATCATGTCGTCTATGAAAGGTAAGAGTCTAACTTTTTCTTTGCCAATTCTGATGCCTTTTTATTTCTTTTTGTCATCTGATGGCTGATGCTAGGACTTCCGGCACTATGTTAGACAACAGTAGTGAGAGTGGACATCCCTGTCGTGTTCCTGATCTCAGGGGGAAAGCTCTCAGTTTTTCCCCATTCAGGATGATGTTAGCTGACGGCTTGTCATAGATGGCTTTTATGATATTTAAGTAAGTTCCTTCTATCCCGACTTTCTCGAGGGTCTTTATTAAAAAGGAATGCTGTATTTTGTCAAATACTTTTTCTGCATCTATTGACAGGATCATATGGTTTTTATCTTTTCTTTTGTTGATGTGATATATCACATTGATTGATTTGCAAATATTGAACCAGCCCTGTAACCCAGGAATGAATCCCACTTGATCATGGTGGATAATTCTTCTTATGTGCTGTTGAATCCAATTTGCAAGTATCTTGTGGAGGATTTATGCATCTGTATTCATCAAGGATATTGGCCTGTAGTTTTCTTTTTTTGCGGGATCTCTGCCTGGCTTGCGAATCAAAGTGACGCTGGCTTTGTAGAATGAGTTTGGAAGTTTTCCTTCGATTTCTATTTTTTGGAATAGCTTGAGAAGAATTGGGATTAATTCTGTTTTAAATGTCTGGTAGAATTCCCCAGGGAAGCCATCAGGTCCAGGGCTCTTATTTGTTGGGAGATTTTTGATAACTGATTCAGTTTCTTCACTAGTTATGTATGGGTCTGTTCAGATTTTCTATCTCTTCTGTGTGAATTTTGGTAGTGAGTGTGTGTTTAGGAATTTGTCCATTTCTTTTTTTTTTAATTTTTATTTATTTATTTATTTAATTTTTATTTCTAGGAGAGAGAAAGAGAGACAGCTTGAGCAGGGGAGGGTCAGAGAGGGAGTCACAGACCAAAACAGGCTCCAGGCTCTGAGCTGCTTCCAAATTGTCCAGTTTGTTGGCATATAATTTTTCAGAGTATTCCCTGATAATTGCTTGTATTTCTGAGGGGTTGGTTGTAATAAGTCCATTTTTAGTCATGATTTTGTGTATTTGAGTGCCCTCTCTTTTCTTTTTGAGAAGCCTGGCTAGAGGTTTGTCAGTTTTGTTTATTTTTTCAAAAAACCAACTCTGATTCATTGATCTGTTTAACTGTTTATTTTGGTTTCTATTTTGTTTCTTTCTGCCCTGATTTTTACTATTTCTCTTCTCCTACTGGGTTTAGGGTGGTCTTGTTGCTCTGCCTCTAGGTCCTGTAGGTGTGCTGTTAGATTTTGTACTTGCGCTTTTTCTAATTTCTTGAAATAGGCCTGGAGTGCAATGTACTTTCCTATTAGGATTGCCTTTGCCCCATCTGGGATGGTATTTGGACTCCCTCATTATGTGTAATAGGCGTGAGTACAGTTTAGAGCCAGGATCTTTAATTATGCACATTTACACTGTGAATCTGGAAGATGTATGACAGTGAAGAATCCATATTTGAAATGTATCATGTATTTCAACATGGTACAGTAAAAAGGACAGAAGAAAAAGCTTACTGTGAACCAAGAAATTTTTGTGTTGAGAGAAAATTGATGATAAATGGAAGGGGAGACTGCCCTGGGTTGCATTTTTATTCATTATATGTGGAAACCTTGCTCAGGCTCGCTCTCTAGACAAGACAAATGGAATCCCTCTTTCAAAAAGGATTACTACCTGCTGACTTAATTGGAAAAATGACATTTTTTCCCCCGTCATGGAGGGTTCTTTTAGAACTGAAAATTCATGTTTCTTTTTTTTGGTCATTTCTGCTAATGTTTTGAGTTTTCAGGCAAATAATATGAATGGATATATTGTGCTTTTGGGAAATTATGTTCACTACTTTTAAAATCTAAGGTAACCTTTTCTTGATAACTTTGGATAATTCCACCAAACGCACTTATGTCATTGTGTTTTTGTAATCAATGCTTGGAGTTTCTTTGAAGTGTTAGGTTCTAATGAACTTTGTTTGAATTAAAACACAGAGCCTAGTAGCACCTAGTATTAGGCTTTGTGAATTTCTATAACATCCGTGATTCTTTCCTTTTTCTTTTTAGCTTTTTTCTTTCTTTTTTATCATGTTCTTTATTCATGTTCTTTAAGGACAGAGTCAGAAGCTTCCTCTTGTAGAAGCTTTCTCTTCTTATAGATGGAAGCAGGAGGCGGGAGGTAAATATTTAGAGAAGAGCCCAGGCTAGGTGTTGCTCTTAGCTTTACTAAAATGGAGGTACCTGCATTATTCTGTGGCTGTTATTCCTGTTTATTTCAAGTTCCATATTTAACCACAGTTTCTCTAGAACAGTGCTATCGAACTGATAGCTGTTAAAAATTATAGAGCACCTTTTTCAAATGTTTAGACTGCTTATTGTGCTGTATAGTTTTTTTTTTAAAGTTTTTGTTTATTTTTGAGAGAGAGAAGAGGAGATGGGAAGAGAGAGGGAGACAGAATCTGAAGCATGCTCTAGGCTCTGAGCTGGCAGCATGGAGCCTGATATGGGGCTTGAACTCACAAACTATGAGATCATGACCTGAGCCAAAGTTGAATGCTTAACTGACTGAGCCCCCCAGGCCCCCATTTTTTTTTTTTTTTTAAGTTCCGATTTATTGTGTTTCTTTGCAATGCCTGGCTGTATGCTAAACGAATTACTTTACTTAATCCTAACAGAACCCCTTCGGGATGCTTGGGGTGTCTTCCTTATTAAGGACAAAGAAATTGAGTACTGGAAAGGTTCAGTGACTCACCCACGGCCATTTAAATATAGCGCCATCTCAAAGCATACAGTTTTGTCTTTTTAGTTTTATTATTGTTCTTCGATGTTTCTACAGTTATGAAGAGCGGTACTGTCTCTATAATGCCTCCATTCAGGGCTGAATGAAACATTGCAAGATAGTACCTATCAAGCCATATCAAGGATATAGTGACTTTGTTCCTTGACTTCCCTGTGTGTTAAGTAGTCTTGAGCTATATAGGTTTAACTTGGCAGAGGAAATCACCTGCGTTTTCTGAGAGGCAGAGAGAAAAGCAGAACTGAAGGCTGAATTTTGAAAAAATATTAGGGACTTTGGGATTTTCTAATGATAAGAAACCAGTAAAAAACAAAAACAAAAACTCCCAACTTTCCATATATGCACGATCTCTTGTCTTTAAATGCTTTTCAACTTGGAAACCATGTGCTTCTTCTGCGTAGAGTTCTCAGTATGTGCAGTGCGTCGCCGGCTGCCTGCAGCTGATGCTCCGGGTCAACGAGTACCGCTTCGCCTGGGTGGAGGCAGACGGGGTGAACTGGTGAGTGCCCTTTCGCCCATAACGTACAACAGCATGTGAAAGCGTCTCTCCTTGACATTTGCAAAGAAATTAATACATTTAATTATCTAAAAGAAGTATTTTTTTTTCATGTCTGTTCAACAATGGATTATGCTAACTCTCATGAAAGTCAATAACTACTCAGTGAAAGGCTCCCCCTTCCCCTCACTTGGTCTGTGCTGTCATAAGGGGTTAGGGACTCTTAAAAGCCTCCTGCTTGGCGGGACAAATTCTAGGTACTCAGAATAGGAAAAACAATGATAAAAGTACCTTGTGGTAAATGCAGGCAAGAGTCAACAAGAAAAAGTCGTATCTAGAAAAATGAATATGACCCATTCTTAGCCCGCTCTCCATGGGGTCCTGATTGGCAGGTTCAGAAACTTTGAGGGGCAGCCCCCTCAGGTTAGCAAATAACTTATATGAGAACTGCCCCCAACACCAAAACAAAATTCTCTTTTACTACCAGAAAGTCAACTTATTTATTCATTATGAGAGATCTCATGCTCTTTTTAATGTTTATTGTTGAGAGAGAGAGGGAAAGCACGCATGAGCGGGTGAGGGGCAGAGAGAGAGAGGGAGACAGAATCCAAAGCTGACTCCAGGCTCCACGCTGTCAGCACAGAGCTCAGCATGGGGCTCGAACCCACGAACTGTGAGATCACGACCTGAGCCGAAGTTGGACGCTCAACCGACTGAGCCACCCAGGCGCCCCAAAATCTCATGCTCTTAAACTAAATACTCTTTTTGGTTGATGAAGATGTTGTTTATCTGTTGGAAAACCTATACAGGAAGCTAGTTTGTCAACAGAAGGTTAGTTGATGAGCAAGAAGAGTCGACTGAATGACATCCTGACTGTGGCATCATTCTCTCCTAGGCCGGTGCCTTCATCTGCATGCAGGGATGTGCCTGCCAAAGGGACCTTCCCAGCCAGTGTTTGCGGCTCCCTTAGCCGGGCTGCTTCCTCAACTGGCTTTCCTTACGAGTTGCGTAGAATTGTCATGAACTACTCAATTACCATTGACTCAATAAATTAGTAATCTCTTTTAAAAAATTTTTATTTATTTTTGGGGAGACGGAGCACAGTCTGGATGGGGTAGAGAGAGAGAGAGAGAGAGAATCCCAAGCAGGCTCCATTCTCCACATGGAGCCCCATGCAGGGCTCAGTCTCATGAACTGCGAGATCTGACCTGAGGGGACATCAAGAGGGGGACACTTAACAAATCAGTAATCTTATTTTAACATGTAAAATTTTGGTCTTTTTATACTTTTTTGACCTTCAATATGTCAGGAAAAGTAGTCATCACAATCTGCCACGTGGACGTTTTTGAAAATATATATTTGGTTATTTTATGGAAAGTTTATAGAATTATGAGTAAAGCAATAGTGAAAAACAACCATTAGAAATTCTGTAAGAATTTTTTCATGGTAAATCTTTTCGTAGTAAGTGAGTTTTGGTGCACAAACATACAGACGATGAAAGAAAACTATCACACATCCTTTTAGCAAAATGGAATGGTGCAGCCTCTTATTGCAATACTATTGGAGCCTTTCACGTTGAGCAGCTAAATAAGTGAGAATACCCTATTTCCTGTCTTTGTCCTTAGAAATATATTTTCACTTACTGATTCTTCAGTTTGTGCAAATGCATTTATGATGCAATCATTTGAAGACTGACAGTTTGGGGTTTCATGTATGTGACCCATTTTACCATCACCGTCAGAATAGAATTCTGTCTGTGGTTTCAACATCTGATTCGTCTAATAATTAGGAAACTCCTTCCTCAGGTAATTGCCATTATGGATGGAAAGTAAAGCATTCTGAATGCTTTGAATTTCTGGTGTTCACACAGCCTCAGGAGACTCAACAGAAGGACTTGAGGGACCCGCATGTAGTCGTCGTCCTGGCTGGGATTTATTTTTAGGGACACGGTGGGTCAGGCCAAGTCTGGAGGAATCCATGTTAGGCTTCCTCATGCTCTCTCCCTACCGTGGGGGTCACACGGCGCCCTTTTGCCCCGGCAGCGAGAATGTCCCCCTCATTATGTGTCCCTTTCCTACACTGTATCTGCCACATCGATTTTCAACAAATGGTTGTTAAAGTACCGTATTCAGGTTTATCTTGGGCCGTGTGTCCTTGGCATCACGCCCAAGGGTTCAGTCTTTGTGCTGTACGTTCTGTGGGTTTTAACCCCTTAACCCCTCTGGTCACTTTTTAATGATCTAATTTGATAGTTTCTCTTCTTTCTTGTTTAAATGTAGGCATTTCCTGGGGAAGTTTCCTTAGTTCTTTTCCTTGATGTAATGTCTTTCATTTCCATATAGCTTTCCCAATTTTCTTATAAGTAAAATAGGAGGTTGAATTAGAAGCTTCTGAGGTTTGGGGCGCCTGGATGGCTCAGTTGGTTAAGCTTGTCTGACTTTTGATTTCAGCTCAGGTCATGATCTCACAGTTTGTGAGTTTGAGCCGTTCCTCGGTCTCTGTGGTGACAGTGTGGAGCCTGCTTGGGATTCCCTCTCTCTCCCTGTCTCTCCACCCCTCCCCTGCTCACACGCACTCTCTCTCAAAATAAATAAATAAGTATGAAAGAAGCTTCTGAGGTTTTACTCCAAAGTCAAAGATTGGATGTGTCCAGTTCAGGCTCGTGACAGGTTTTTTCCAAAATCATCCTCTTTTCTCTGTATGAGTTTCCTAAATATTTTAAAAGGTATAAACGAACCTCTTGGTTATTCAGATTCAAAATCTTGGTATACCTTCCAACTTCACCAAGATGTACAGCCATTTGTGTTACCAAGTCCTTTTGATTTTAGCTTCTTTACTGTCTGTCTGTCTGTCTTACCATTTCCTCTGCTGTATTATTGCAAATTTATGTTTTCTTTCTTACTGCTTTCCAGCAGCAAGTGCTGCTGAATGCTGATATCTTAAAAAATTTTTTTTTTAAATTTTAGAGAGAGAGAGTGAGCATGTGTGAGTGGGAGAGATGGGGGTGGGTGGGGTGGGGGAGAGAGAGAGAGAGAGAGAGAGAGAGAGAGAGAGAGAGAGAGAGAGAATCCCAAGCAGGATCCATGCCCAGCACGGAGTCTGATGGGGGGCATGATCCTGCAACCCTGCAATTGTTCCCTGAGCCCGTATCAGGAGCTGGACACCACTGATTAACCTCAGGTGTCCAGAAGTCTTGTGACCTTAGGGAAAGACCGAAGTGAGGCTGTGCTGGAAATGGCCCTCTGTAAGTAGGGACCTAACTTGCTTGTTCTTTTTGGTGGAAAAGAGAATGACATAATTTGGAGAGACTCGTTCCATTAGTGCAAAAAGAGAATAGTCGATTATTTCTCCTTTGTTGTTGTGCTATTGTAGTAAATGTTTTCTTAATGTGTGTCCCTTTTCAGCATAATGGGAGTTTTGAGTAGCAAGTGTGGCTTTCAACTCCAGTATCAAATGATTTTTTCAATATGGCTCCTGGCATTCAGTCCTCAAATGTGTGAACACCTGCGACGCTATAATATCATTCCTGTCTTGTCCGACATCCTTCAAGAGTCTGTCAAAGAGAAGGTGACAAGAATCATTCTTGCAGCATTCCGTGTAAGTGTTTTATGACGTTGTTGTTGTTTTGGTGTGTGCGTGCGTGTGTGTGTGTACGTGTGAGGCATTTTCCCCATGGAGTATATTTCAGGGCTTTTAGCTGGTGGGAAAAAATTGATTATTCTCCATGTAGTTATGAAACCACTGGGTCTTGGTGAACATAGAAGCAAATCCCACCAGTGTATATATGTTGTGGGATTGAGGCAATGCCGTATAATAGGCTGGGATTAGGGAGAAACCACGTAAATGGATAAAATGTATGAGTTATAAAAAGCCTGTAGGAAATCTACTTGTATTATGTTCATGTTGACGAAATCCTTTTTGGTTGAGGTGTGTTCCAAGAGATTGTTACGAAGTTTCTCTCTTAAAGGGCCCTTATTTTCACCATAGAGTTGTAGTTCAGATTCTGGATCTGTTGACCAACAGTATAGTAAATCTGAGGCAACTCTAAAGGTCTACTGTTTTGTATAGTAAAATTATCCTATTAGGATATTAGAATTTGGGCAGTTTTTTAAGTCAGCTCCCTCCCTTGAACAGATGAGGGAGTTGAGAACAAGGTGGAGAGCTGAGCTGGCATTTGAATCCCAGGTCTTCAGGCTGCCAAGCAGTTGTCACCCTGAAATAAAGTGTTATTGGCTGGTGGCCCAGACCCAGTGCATTTGCTACCGTACTTGTGTGTTGACTATCTTGTTGGTCGCCTTAGGGTTTAATTGGGCTTCTGAGGGATAGGTTGGCCAACCCCAGTGTCTTCTAAGGATGCTACTGAAGAGTTGTAATAATGGGCATTCAGAGCAAGCTTACTCTGTGCCATGCATCCTTCTAAGGTTTTCCATCTGTTAACTCATTTAATGCTTCCTGCTGCCCTATAACATGGTGATCATTGTTACTGTTAGTAGATTGGTATCATTCATATTAGTTTTGGTCTTCTCATTTCACAAATGGGGATAGTGAGACAGAGAAGGCACATTGCTGCTAGACATGCAAATCCAAGTTAACTGGCTCACGGTCTGCTTTTAACTAGTATTTGCTCTTTTGTTTTCTTTAAATAAACCACAACAACTCAGAAATAAAAAGCAGTACAGATGTATTACAAACATTCAAAAACAGCATAGATGTTACATTTGCCGAACATAGTTACTAACATCTTTCAGATTTTTCTAAGCACATAGAGGTAAATATATAATTAGGTGTGTAATTTTGTTTTGTATTTAAAAAGAAAATGGCATCGTATTACAAATACTGTTCCATGGCTTTATTCTTGACAACGTATAATGAATATGTGTTCATTTTCACATACGCAGTTCTTCAGTAATTTTTTTAATGTCTATATTCTACTCTGTTGATGTAAAGTGGTTTCTTTAACCAGTGTCCCATGGATGGGCCAGTTTCTTTTGCGTGTCTGTCCACTGGATGAACATTTCTGTTGGGTATAGTTCTTTTTTTTTGTTTTGTTTTGTTTTACTGTTTGTTTATTTAAAAGAATTTTTTTTAATGCTCTTACTTATTTCTGAGAGAGACAGCGTGAGCAGGGGAGGGTCAGAGAGAGAGGGAGACACAGAATCCGAAGCAGGCTCCAGGCTCTGAGCTGTCAGCACAGAGCCCTACACGGGGCTCGAACCCATGAACCGTGAGATCATGACCTGAGTCGAAGTCGGATGCTTAACCGACTGAGCCACCCAGGCTCCTCGAATTGCTTTAAATGTGTCGCTCATTTAATCTCCCAGGAACTCTATGCAGTGGGCGTTAGGCCACAAGTGGTTAAGCACTTTGCTGGAATAGCTAGGACCAAGCAGAGCAGGACGTCAGCCTCAGGCAGTATGACTCGGGCCCTTAGCCCTCCTGCTCACCTGTCTTTGATGCTGAGGATAATAAATGTTACAGCTTATTGGGTGATTGGCGTGCATTGCTGTATGTAATCTTCATGGTTATCGAATAGGCCCGATGATGATTTTTATCTTATACATGAGGGAACCAGGACATGGCCATTAGTTCCTCAGTTAGAAAGCAGCAGGATTGGCATTTCAGGGAGTGTCGTCTGGGGCCAGAGCCACCCCCTTAATTGCTTTGTCGTCTCCTGTGTTTCTTTCTGGGTGCATTTTCTAGGGAATCTTTAGCATTAAAAGAAAGGGAATCCATGAAAAGGAGAACTGGTCATGTGCGAGAGGAATTCTGATTCCCTGTTTGAAAATGCATTATTTTTAATGTTGAGACTGTTGTGTGGCCCCTGAGAAGTCTACTCTGAGAAGAAATAGGCTAGTGTGGCACCTCCCCGTACAGGCTCTGCCGTTAGGTGTTCTAGCAAACTGTTTAGGTGAGCGGTCAAGGGAGATTTCCGTCTCGTCCAGATAGGGTAATAATCAGTTCTCCAACCAGAGTAGGTTGTGTTAATGAGACTCTACTTTGAAGTATTTTAGTAGCTCAATTGAATGTACCTTTTCTTTTGCTTGAGTGTTTCATTATCGTATTCTTATTTACTTAGTAAAGATGAAAAATTCGAGAATTAGGATCTTCCAACAGTCTCCTTTCAAAAAATAGATAAAAGAGGTAGAGGGTAAGAATAGGGAATTTTAGGAGAAGCTTCAGAGAGGAGAAGGCTTGACGAGATTTTGGAAGGATGCCTAGGAGTGTTTTAGTACAAGGTTGGAAAGAGGTTGATAAATGTTAGCAAGTAATGAAACTGACTTCTGGATTTGTCAATAATTTGTTCTTTTTTTTTTTTTAATGTTTTATTTCTGAGAGAGAGACCGTGTGAGCAGGGGAGGGTCAGAGAGAGAGGGAGACACAGAATCTGAAGCAGGCTCCAGGCTCTGAGCTGTCAGCACAGAGCCCGATGCGGGACTCAAACCCCCGAACCGTGAGATCATGACCTGAACCAAAGTCAGATGCTTAACTGACAGAGCCACCCAGGTGCCCCAGTAATTTGTTCTTGTAGATTACTTATGGCCCCCTGCCCCCACCCTGAAGTGAATGTTAATAAATGGAATACATAAATCTGGCTCTTTTTTTTCTTTTTTTCTTTTCTGTGAGAGAGAGAGTGTGCGTGTGCTTAAGGAGAGGAGGGGCAGAGAGAGAGAGAAAACCGCTTAAGGAGACTCCGTGCCCAGTGTGGAGCCCCACGCTGGGCTCGATCTCACAGCCGTGAGTGAGATGGTGTCCTGAGCTGAGACCAAGAGTCGGTCACTTGACCACCCGAGGCACCCAGGCTCCCGGAGTCTGGCTCTTGGACATACAGCCCTGACGTGCAGCCGTGGGCTCTCCGAGGGAACAGACCTCTGTAAAATGAAGCATTTGCTTTGCTGCTCTGTGTTCCCTCCTGGGCCCTGGACTGCAGGGGCCAGAGCACATCCTTTGGCTGTCCTGCCTCTGAGTCACCCTGCCGTGTGTTCGTACCCCGGGGTGTCCCAAAGCCCAGGGCCTCTGGACAGGGCTCTCAGATCTGCTTGGGCCGCTTTACTGTGTGCTGGGCCTGCTCTGAGGGACGCGAGGCAGGGCTCACTGCTCTTTTAAATCCTATTCGTTTTTTTGGTTGAATATGGATTACATCTTTTCAACTCAATATATTTATTTTTTTTGGAAGACTTCAAGCTCCTCCTATTTGATTTGTCTTTGTTTTGATTTTCTTCCTTGTATTTCCTTCCTCTAGGTCTGCTGTAGTTACAGGAATCTTTATTTTATGAAATCTCCCTATTCCAGATTAAGCACCTGCCCTGTAGGGCAAGTGGAAACAATGTGATCTTTTCCCTGTTTATAAAAATAATACGGTCTTGGGGCGCCTGGGTGGCTCAGTCGGTTAACCGTCCGACTTCAGCTCAGGTCATGATCTCACGGTTCGTGGGTTTGAGCCCCGCGTCAGGCTCTGTGCTGACGGCTAGCTCATAACCTGGAGCCTGCTTCGGATTCTGTGTCTCCCTCTCTCTCTGACCCTCCCCTGCTCATGCTGTCTCTCTCTCTCTCTCTCTCTCTCTCTCTCTCTCTCTCTCAGAAATAAATAAAACATTAAAAAAACAATACGGTCTTATGGTTAAGAAAGATGCTATGGAAAAATATTAAGAAAAAAAGTAAATTCAACATAGTTTCACTCTCAGATCTGGAAGCCTGTGGTTATTTTAATACCTGTAACTTGTGATGTTTGTTCCCTTCCTCCGTGGGGAAGCAGCTCGGGATGGATTGCAGTGGGCACGGACGCCTGAATGGCTGGAGGGGTCCTGAGCACCATCTCTTCACACTTTGGGCGGATGATACTTGGCCTCAGTTTCTATAAAGAGTGGGTACACTCAGGTTGGTGTAGTGTGTGTGCCCCGCATGCACCGTGGAGGTCGAGTTTGCTGGGCTCTTGGGCCGGCCTCTCTGCCTTTGGGAAGTTCGCTTAGCCTCTCCATGCTTCAGCTTTGTCTGTGTGTCTGGTGAGAGTAACACCATCTGTCTCACGTCTCTCACTAGGCGTCGTGCTCATATGGTAATGCCCTTTGGAAAAATAAACATGGGCTAAGGACTAGGCCATCAATAAGTATTCGTGACTGTATGAGGGACCGAACAAAAACACCGAAGTAGAAGTAGAAAAACCTTCTCTAGGAGTAGAATAGTAGTATTCAATTTACTCATCTTTTTATGGGTTTCTTTACGGACTGAGAAATTCCTTTTAAAGTTTTTGACTGCTTTGCTTGCTCCCATATTTAAAAGTGTGATAATAAAATTCTGTGAGAAAATATCTGCTTGCAACTAATTCTGCATTGAGAATGAACTCCCCCAAGATGTCCTACATTTAGTTTTCATGAGCATGTTAAGATTACTGATTGTATTAGGATTTTATTAAAATAATCCATGTAACAGAACTTACTGTGGAAAGCAAGACCGCAGGGAGAGAGTTCCAGTTTTCTGATAGTACATGGACTTTTTTCTAAATTGAAAGCTGTCCCTGAACTTGTCATGGAAAAGCTCATTTTAGAAAATAAGATATATTTGGCATTGCTAAATTGTTAGGAAAGCTAGCTACCCTTGACTCAATGTCTTTGCAATTACAATGTCAGAAAGGTGTCTTGGGTTATTATTATTATTTTTCTTTGTATGACTTTCTTTTCTCTGAAATGGGTCAACAGTTGTCTAAGTAACATGAAAGTGAGTAGTATTTTTCAGTTTATGTCTGCCTATCCTTTTTTATATGTTACATTTTTGAGTTAAAATATTTATTGTTCCAAATAATGATGATTGTAAACATTTATTATGAATTATTTCTTCTGATAATTTGATAATAAGGTAACATTTCTTTAAGGTAAAATATAGGTGTGGGAGAGAGAGCTGCTATAAGTCAGAGTCTTATTTTAGCTGTTCTGTTGTTTCGTAGAATAGATCTCTGTATTTTCATTTTAGATCATTATTGTATAAAATAAAAGTGTCATTGGAAGCAGGTATCTTTAATATTGTTGTGTCATGGAAGAGACATGTTAGTTGACATTAGTTGAATCCTGCCTTTAAGATCCTCCCTCTCCTCCAATCCACTCCCCTGTCTCTTTCCTGGAGTGTCTATTCACCTATCAAATGTTTACTAAAAACAGTGATTTAATAGGCAACTAACAAGTTATGGAGTATATAGAAGGATGAATAAGATAAGATACCTTTTCTCATGATTTCGTTTTGTATTTAAATGCTCATCTTTACGGAGTGACTTCATGAAGTCACCATGAAGAATATTTACAACACAAAAAGCTCAAAAAGTCCCAAAGAACTAGAGAGCCATAATGAGGTTCTCAGCGTTTTTTGTTTTGTTTTGTTTTGTGTGTGTGTGTATTTTAACCTAGTGTGGGAGTTCTCTAGATTAATTATCTGCTTTTTATGGAAATTAGAGAAGGAAAATAGTGTAGCTCTTTTGCTGATTTTCCTTTCAGTATGGTGTATTAGAAAGGGTGTGCTCTGGAGTGGACGGATGTAGGTGTGAATTTGGCACTAGGTTGTCAGCAGAGTGGCTTGAACTCTTAGAGCAAATTTCTCCATCTGTGAAATGTAGTAATACTTAACTCTCTTCAAGATTAGGTAAGGATTCAGTGAGATCACAGGAGCCTGGCAGTGGTAAATATACAAGTTGTATTTATTTCCCTGCCTTTTCTGTTTAGAAAAACATAGAATGATAGCAGTTTGCCTATTTAAATCCCCTAACTCTGTAAATTGCATTCTTGCTAAGTTAGTGTTGAACATGGGCACAGATCCAGTGCTGACCTGTTTGATTTAGAAGAAGCGGCATGGGGGCGCCTGGGGAGCTCAGTCTGTTAACTGTCCGACTTCGGCTCAGGTCACGATGTCACAGTTCATGAATTTGAGTCCTGCCTAGGGCTCTGTGCTGACAGCTCAGAGCCTGGAGCCTGCTTCAGATTCTGTGTCTCCCTCTCTCTCTGCCCCTCCCCTGCTCATGCTCTGCCTCTGTCTCTCTCAAAAAATAAACATTAAAAAAAAAAATTTAAAAAGCAGCATGAGTATTTTATTGACATGTAACAAGATGTAAAAAATCTTATTTGAAGTATATTTACAGTGTCAATTTTGTACTCACAGCTCATGGAACTAATTACTAGGGTAATTTCAGGGCTTCTGTTGTCTAATTTTGATTTCAGATTATGTAAAATAGACCCAATCTATTGGCTGAAGTATTAGATTTTTAGACCCTGCTGTGCTAAATTTGGGACAGTACCATCATTAGGGGAATATATGGAGGGCTAAAAATCAGAAGAACATCTTTAGATATCCACAACTTTCCTGTACACAACTGAGTTAAAATTAAGTCATTAGAAATGACATAGTAAAGCCATTGGACCTAGACCATCAGTAGGTGAAAAACTAATGTGTCCTTTTCTCTTTATCATTCTCAAATTCATAAAACCTTTAAAAAAGATTCACTGATGAGGTCAAGGATGATCTAGTCATGTATTTTTTCCCACATCTTGAAACTCAGGAAGGACATTTTTGTGCTGAAGACTTTCAGAGGCTCGCTGAGCTGCTGTGAGCTGAAAAAGTCTAGCAGCTGCTAATTATTTTTTTTTTCCATTTGGCTTGGTGAATTTTATTTTTGAAAATGTCAATCTCACTTATTCATAGTAAGTGCTGGACTTGAGGGCTCTGCAAATGTCATTCTTTTGGTTAAATTGATTTGTCAATCTTTAGTTCCTAAAATAAATGAGTATGTTTTGAGCAATAGCTGAGAAAGACACTGAAGATCTTATTTGTTGCCTGGAGTTTTACGTATGTTGTGAGTTTTATTTCTCTTTTTGGCTCTGCTTAGTCAAGAGTCTGCGTAACATGTCAGATAATAAGATAAGTTGTATTTTTACTTATCTTCCTGTGCAGGCAGTTTAGAGCTGTGACCCTTTCAGTGAGGCCCACCCTGGGTTGAGTGTGTGGGTGCCGTCCCACCCACAGCTTTGGTGTGGAGGTGTTGCTACCAAGAAATTGTATTCCTAAGTCCGTACCTCATTCCCTGTCTCAGGAACTTACGCGTTACTCATTAGATACCAGGTTTGATGAGATATAGTAAGATTGAGGTGTTAAAAAAATTTTTTTTTAATGTTTATTTTTGAGAGAGAGAGAGAGACAGCATGAGTGGGGGAGGGGCAGGGAGAGAAGGAGACACAGAATCCAAAGCAGGTTCTAGGCTTTGAGGGGTCAGCACAGAGCCTGACGCAGGGCTTGAACGCATGAGCTATGAGATCGTGACCTGAGCCGAAGTCAGATGTTCAACCGACTGAGCCACCCAGGTGCCCCGAGGCATTTTTAAATCTTGGGGTGCGTCCTTATACAGCGATACTCCCAATGTGGTGTGCGAGTCAGTACAGTGCTGTGGACTGGTGGTTAGCAGCCTGTGACAGGGAAGCATAGAAAGGAAGAATAAGCACTTAGAAGCGTATAGTAACCGGACAGAATAGTTGCATGGCTGGAAATTTCATGATATAGAATTTGAGATTATATTTTACATGTTTTTTTAAAATTCATTTTTCTGGAAATTCAATTTTGTATTTTACAAAAGTATTTGTTCATGACTGGAAGTTAGAAACCAACTAACTGGCCTTCACCAATGGTTTGAGAAGCACTGCATGAACACAGAATTTCACAAGGCCAGCAGTTCTGGTGAAGGAAAGAGCTGAACTGTCACGTAACTCCACCGTGCTCTTAGTGAAGTCAAGACCTCTCCACTGTTACTTGGACAATGGTGAAGATGATATTTACACTTTTGATTTTGTGGAGGTGAAGATGCCCTTGGGTTTTAGGGCTTTTTAAAAAAAATGTTTGTTTATTTTGAGAAAGAGAGAGTGTGCACATACGTGCATGCTTGAGGGAGAAGGAGAGAATCCCTGACGCGGGGCTCGGTCTCGCAACTGTGTGACCATGACCTGAGCTGAAATCTAGAGTCGGCTGGCCAACTGACTGAGCCCCCCAGGCGCCCTGAGTTTTAGGGCTTTTGAAGGATACACTGATGCCTGATTGTGTAGGTTTGTTTGGGCAAATTCAGTTTCTTTCCTTTTTTTTAATGTTAATTTATTTTGAGAGATAGCGAGAACACGAGCCAGGGAGGGGCAGAAAGAGAGGGAGAGAGAGAATCCCAACCAGGCTCCTCACTGTTGGTGCAGAGCACAACATGGGGTTCAGACCGTGACCCAAGCTGAAATCAAGAGCTGGACGCTTAACTGGCTGAGCCACTGAGGCGTCCCGCAAATTCAGTTTCTTATTTCATGATCCGTTCATTCGCTTTCATTCTTTATAATGAAATGGAAATGAAATTAAAATGTTTTGAAGGGAAAATAATAAGGCTCATTGATTTGACACAGGAGTGAAGAAAAGGGGAGAATCAAGTGTGACTAAGTTCCAAAGTTCTATTATCTTGGAGAATTGAGGGAGAGGTGGTGTTTGAAGAACACAGGAGTGCTGTCCTAAGTTATTATATTGACTCTGTTGAAGTTACAGTTGAACTCACTGGTTATGATAGTACCTTAATTGTGAAGTTTAATTCTTTAGTCAACAAATATAAAGTGAAAATAACGAAGGATCATATGAACAAATGTGTTTTCATATGTTTCTTTTTTAAAATTATTTTTAATGTTTATTTTTATTTTTGAGAGAGCGAGAGAGTGAACATGAGTGAGGAAGGAGCGGAGAGAGACGGAGACAGAGAATCCGAAGTGGGTTTAGAGCTCACCGTGGGGAGCCCGACACGGGGCTCGAACTCATGGACCACGAGATCATGACCTGAGCCGAAGTTGGATGCTTAACTGACTGAGTCCCGTGTTTCAATATGTTTCTAAAATTAGAAGAGATAGTAGTACAAAAAATAACTAGAAAAGGTAACAGAAAACTTAGGGAAATAATAGGTAACGTCTTAAAAAAGCAAAGGAAGAAGGGGAGTATCATAAAGGAAGAGGTTATCAGAATGTAGGGCTGCCCCCAGCTTAAGGTCTTTAACTGGTTTTCACTGTGGTCAGGGACCATATTCTAATAAGTTTCAGTTCTTTGAAATTTGAGACTTGTTTTAAATAAGACTTGTGTCATAGTGAATGTGCCATGTGTGGTTTAAAAGAATGTATATTTTGCAGATGTATAGTGTTCTGTAAAATGTAAATTTTTTTCCTTAAATAGTTTATTGTCAAGTTGGTTTCCATATAACACCCAATGCTCATCCCCACAAGTGCCCTCCTTCATGCCCGTCACCCCTCTTCCCCTCTCCCCCACCCCATCTGCCCTCAGTTTGTTCTCAGCATTCAGGAGTCTCTCATGGCTTGCCTCCCTCCCTCTCGCCAACTGTTTTTCCCCTTCTTCTCGCGCTTCAGCCAGTAAAATGTAAATTAAAGCAGGATGGTTAATAGTGTAGTTCCTCTGTGCACTGATGTTTTGTTTAGTGGTTCTACCAATTGCCAAGAGTGGGTGTTGTTAAAATCTTCAGCAGTTATTTATGGATTTGTCTATTTTTCCCATTAGTTTTGCCAATTTTTGCTTTATGTATTTTGAAGCCCTGATATTCATACATTTATATGTGTTACATTTTCTCGACATAATGGGAAATTTTCCTTGAATCATTGTGAAATGTCCTTTATTATTGGTGATGCTTTTTGTCTTGATACCTACTTTATTTGAGATTAATATAGTCATGCCAGCTTTCTTGTCTTTTCTTCTAGTTTCTTTTCTCCCTTTTTGACACGCCAGCTTTCTTATGCTTCTGGTTTTCCATCTTTTAGTTTCGGCCTGTCTCTGTCTTGTATTTAAAGTCTGTCTCTTTTAGACCACATGTACTTGGGTCTTGAATTTTAATCTTAATAGTCTCTGCCTCTTAACTGGAGTACTCAGCTCACTTGCGTTTAAAATAATTATTGGTATAGTTGAATTTAGGTCTACCATTGTACTGTTTCTGTTTGTCTTATCTGGTTTTTGTTCTTCTTTCTTTCATTCTTGCCTTCTCTTGAGTTAATTGGATCCTCTTTAGAATTTCATTTTAATTTTTCTGTTGACCTTTTAACTGTTCTTTGTAGTGTTTCTTTCTTTTTTTTTTTTTTTAATTTATTTCTGAGAGAGAAAGAGAGTGTGAGTAGGGGAGGGTCAGAGAGAGAGGGAGACACAGAATCTGAAGCAGGCTCCAGGCTCTGAGCTAGCTGTCAGCACAGAGCCCGACTCGGGGCTCGAACCCACAAACCGTGAGATCATGACCTGAGCCGAAGTCAGACAGTCAAGTGACTGAGCCACCCAGACGCCCCTGTAGTGTTTATTGCTTAGAGCTTGATTTGGTATCACAGTATATACATCCTTAACTTTTCCCATTAAAGTTAACATTGCACTCTGTTATATGAAATGTAACAACTTGCAGTCATACAGGTCTATTCCCTCTTTTTTATTCTATAGTTGACATATAAATATATTTACGTATGTAAAAAACCCTAAATTACAGTGTTCTAACTTTTCCTTTAAACAGTCTTGTTTGGATTATAGAAGTAAAGAGGGAAAAATAGTCTTTTGTATTTGTTCAACTAATTACCCTATCTGCCGTTATTCCTTCTCTCCTGAAGATTCAGCTTTCCGTTTGGCAGAATCACTTTCTGTCACCTGCAGAATTCCCTTCAGCTCAGGGCTCAGCAATCTGTAGTCGCTCATGGGCGAATTATGACCAGTGGTTCTTGTAAATAAAGCTTTGTTGGAACACTGCTGTGCTTGATTTTTGTTTTTTGTATGCCAGCTTTTGCGTTATAAGGGCAGAATTGAATAGCTATGATGGAGCCCTCAAAGCCTGAAATATTTATTATTTGGCCTTTTTAGAAAGTTTGCCCACCCATGCTTTAGCGTGTCTTCTGCCACAGGCCTGCTGGTGACTAATTAATTTCAGTATCTGATCATTGTTTGTTTACCTTTATTTTTAAAAAATCGAGATATAATTGACATATAACATTTTATTAGTTTTAGGTGTACAACATAATGCTTCAGTATTTGTATATATTGTGAATGATCTCCTCAATAAGTCTAATTAACGTCATACCACACATAGTTACAAATTTTGTCTTGTGATTAGAACTTTTAAGATCTACTTTCCTAGCACCTTTCAGATATGCATAGAGTAGTATTAACTATAGTCATCATGCTCTTAGGATTTATTTATTTTATACCTGGAAATTTGCACCTTTTGATCCCTTTCACCCATTGTGCCCACGCCTCCTCCACTGCATCTGACAGCCACCAATCTGTTCTCTGTATTTATGAGGGTTTTTTTATTTTAGTTTTTTTTAAGGTTCCACATGTAAATGAGTTCATGCAGCATTTGTGTTTCTCTGACGTTTCACTTAGCATAATGCCCCGAAAGTCTATCCATGTTGACACAAATGGCAAGATTTCTTTTCCTTTTGGCTGAATAATATTCCATTGTGTGTGTACCCCATTTGCCGTATCCAGGTGTCCATTGTTGAACACTTAGATTATTCCTGTCACGGCTGTTGTGAATAATGCTGCAGTAAACATGGGAGTGCACATAATCTCTCTGATACTCTGTTTTCATTTCCTTTGGATAAATACCTAGCAGTGGAATGGCTGAATCATATGATGGTTCTATTTTCAAGTTGTTTTTTTTTTAATGTTTTTTAATGTTTATGTTTTGAAAGACAGAGAGAGTGCAAGCAGGGGAGGGGCAGAGAGAGAGGGTGACACAGAATCCAAAGCAGGCTCCAGGCTCCGAGCTGTCAGCACAGAGCCCATGTGGGGTTCAAACTCACGAACTGCAAGATGATGACGTGAGCTGAAGTTGGACACTTAACTGACTGAGCCACCCAGGCGCCCCTATTTTCAAGTTTTTTGAGGAACATTCATAGTGTTTTCCATCGCGGCTGCCCCAGTTTACATTCTCATCAACAGTGAACAAGTGTGCTCTTCTCTCCATAACCTTGAAAACACTTGTTATCTTTTGTTTTTGGAGGTGATATTTCATTGTGATTTTGATTTGTATTTCTCTGATGCGTACTGGTATTTTTATGTACCTGCTGGTCATTTGTATGTCTTTGGAGAAATGTCTGTTCGGATCCTCTGCCCATTTTTGGTTTGGTTGTGGTGGTTATTGAGTTGTAGGAGTTCTTCATATATTCTCATATATTCATATATTTTGGATATTGACCCCTTATCAGATACATACTTTGCAAATATTTTCTCTCAACCAACAGGATACTTTTTATTTTGTTCATTTAAAAATTTTTTTTTGAGTTTTAATATAATTTCATTTAATTTTTACTGTGCAGAAAGAAGCTTTTGAGTTTGATGTCACCCCTCCCTTGCTAACTTTTGCTTTTCTTCTCTGTGCTTTGGTGTCATATACAAAAGATCATTGCCAAGACCAAGGTCAAGGAACTTTGGTTTTTTTTTTTTGTTTT
>NW_027530180.1:710971-783091 GCF_008692635.1 Crocuta crocuta
TTTAATCCATTTTGAGTTAAGTTTTGTGAGTGGTGTAAGATAGGGCTTCATTCTCATTTTTCTGCTTGTGGTTATCCAGTTTCTTAACACCATCTATTGAAAAGACTGTCCTTTCTGCATGGAGTATTCTTTTATGTATGTATGTATGTATGTATGTATGTATGTATTTTTGAGAGAAAGAGAGCGAGCACACATGCATGAGCAGGGGAGGGGCAGGGAAGAGAGAGAATCCTAAGCAGGCTCCCCCACTGTCAGTGAGGAGCCCCACATGGGGGTTGATCTCACAAACTGTCAGATTATGACCTGAGCTGAAATCAAGAGTTGGACACTTAACTGACTGAGCCACGCAGGTGCCCCCTGCATTGAGTATTCTTGGCTCCTTTGTTAAATATTAGTTGACTATATATGTGGGCTTTTATATCTGGGCTCTCTATTCTGTTCCATTGGTCTGTGTGTCTGTTTTATGCTGGTGCCATGCTGTTTTGATAAATAAAGCTTTGTAGTTCAGTTACAGAGGAAGTGTGATGCCTCCAGCTGTGTTCTTTTTTTTATCAAGATTGCTTTGGTGATTCAGGGTCTTTTATGGGTCCCTACAGATTTTAGGGTTATTTTTTCTGTTTGTTTGACAAATGCCATTGGAATTTTGATAGGGATTGGTCTCTAATTTCTATATGCTAAGCTAAATCTCTTAATGTCTTTATTTAGCATAATGATAGGAATATAATTTGCTTGCAAAAATAAATTCAAAAATCTCATAGTTTGGTATAGTTGATTTGGAATTATCATTACAGGATTGTGTGTGTGTGTGTGTGTGTGTGTGTGTGTGTGTGTGTGTGTGTAGGGAAGGCATTTGACAGATTCTTTGCCATTTTGGTGTAGGTGGCTTTCTTGAGAGCTTGTTTGTTTCTGCCCCTAAGCCTGAACGTCGTCTTTGCTTAGAAATACTGGTTAATCCAATGAAGAGTTTATTTTTATAAATGTAGTTGAACAGTGTAGGAGTTAGGGTGCTGACCCCCCTGTGGTGCAGAAAATCCATGCAGATCTTTGGACTCCTCCAGTACTTCATTATGAATAGCATACTGTTAACTGTAGCCTTACTGATAAACCAAACAGCCGATTAACACACACTTTGTATGTTATATATATTATATATACTGTAGTCTTACAATAAAGAAAGCTAGAAAAAAGAAAATATTAAGGAAATCATAAGGAATAAAAATATACTTCCAGTTCTGTACTATAATTCTTGACAAAATCTGCAAAAGAGTGGACCTGCACAGTTCAAACCCATATTGCTGAAGGGTCGAGCATATTTAGGATTCCTTTGCTTTTTTCATAAGTCTTCTCATAAGTAGCAAGAGATTTTTTTTTTATTACTGCTCTTTGTGCATGTGTAGGTTGATGAAAGGGGAAGAAGAGTGACTGAGAAGCTCTAGAGAAACTTGAAGAAACATTCTTTCCTAGTATCCCTAAGTACTCTAACTTATCCCTCAGTGGTAACAGATGGCAAGTTCACAGGGGTGTGCTCAGGAGCAGGGCTGTGAGAAAGGACGTGATGGTTTTAATTGTAAATTAAATCAGTGTTTTGAAGCTCATCTGGTTCAGTCATTTTAAATGTGTAGTTGAGCCAAGAAGGAAGCGAGGAGTAAGAAGGACGCTTTTGATGCGGACAGGTGCTCAGGCAAGAGGTAAGGATTTGTGACACAGCCTTCGCTTAACCTGAGAGCAGAGGCGGAGAGAGCACGCAAGAGGAGGCACAGGGGTCTAAGAGTATCACATATAGGGACTTACACAGTTTTCTCATGTGTTTGTCTAACTCAGAACTTTCTGGAAAAATCGACCGAAAGAGAAACCCGTCAAGAATATGCCCTGGCTATGATTCAGTGCAAAGTTCTGAAACAGTTGGAGAACTTGGAACAGCAGAAGTACGATGATGAAGATATCAGCGAAGATATAAAATTTCTTTTGGAAAAACTTGGTGAGAGCGTCCAAGACCTTAGGTATGTTATTTTAAAAAATTCTCACAGGGTGGGTATATGGGGCCTTGTTTGACTTTACTAGTATTTTAAGAAAGTCTAAATTTGTTACTAACTATAAACTCAAAAGATTTCACTAAAACATGATGTCTTCTGTTAAGAATTGGGGTATGGGGGGCGGGGGACAACTGGCTTATCACCATGGTAACAGTTGGTTAGAGCTGTGTGTTACCTCTTCTCTTATGGGAGGTTCCCAGCGTTCTCTTGGCTGAGATCTGACTGGCTGCACTCCCACAGGGTGCTTGTGTCACTGTGGAACCCTTAAGACTCTCCCCCTGGTTTAGAATCTTTTTAAGCAGTTACTTGTTTTTAATTTGTGGAGGAGGTTTGGCCATAAATGGAAAGAGGATTTTTTCCCCCTGCTTTTTTGAAGTTCCTGTTGGTATTATTTACTTTTGATATTAAAAATTATGCAAATGACGTACAATCCAGTGGGGGGAAAAAAAGAATCCTTACTTAGTTCTAGAAGGGACTCTATACCTCTTCCACGCAGTCGTCCCCACCCCCATTTTTTGTGTTTGCTTCCAAAGAAACCCTCCTAGCCCTGCTCCCCTGGCACGTGTGTGCACGCACACACGCATACACATGCGCGCGCGCACACACACACACACATACACAGATGGGGTCTGCATATGCTTCTGGACCTTGTTCTTTTTTGTTGAATAATGTATTGATGATCTTTCCCGTTAACCGATGTATTCTTTGTTTCTAAACTATTGGTACATTTTTAAAAGGGACTTACTGTCGTAGAAGTAGATCTTTCTGTGTGGGTGGTGTGGGTTTGGGAGCCAGGCTGAACTCACTTGGAATTGTTTGGCTACTTGCTCCACACGTGGCCTTGACAAGCTTCTTGACTTTGCAAAGTCTGTGTTCTCCTTTTGATAAAATAGCAATAATAATTCTAACCTTAGAGGATTTATTGTGAGGTTTCAGGTGTCCAGCAAATGCCTTCTGTATGGTGTATGTGTTCCAGAAATGTATTTACCAGATAATTCAGTGCAGCTTTTAATCCCAAGGCCCACGTGCCTCTGGAGAAAGAGGATATATCACCCATGTCAGTGGTTTATAATGGAGTTTGTGGAGGGAGGCAAATGAGTTTTGTCTTTCTGTAATTCCAAATATGAGTAACTGGATTGTAATAAAGTAGTCTGGCCAGCAGTAGACTTGGCAGTTCTTATAAATTTTATTGTTCATTTTTACAAATTTATTATCAGTTCTTCTGTAATCATGATTTAAGATCTCTTTTAAAAATGAGTAAGTGCAGGGGCACCTGGGTGGCTCAGTCGGTTAAGCGTCTGACTCCGGCTCAGGTCATGATCTTACAGTTCGTGGGTTTGAGCCGCACATCGGGCTCTGTGCTGGCAGCTCAGAGCCTGGAGTCTGCTCGGATTCTGTGTCTCCCTCTCTCTCGGACCCTCCCCTGCTCACGCAGTCTCTCCCTCTCTCTCAGAAATAAATAAAACATTAAAAAAAGTTTAAGAAAATGAATAAGTGTAATGATACTTAGCTTTCTAAATTATTTAATCCACATTAGCCAATTATTATTATTTTTGATTTTTCAGGTTGAATTTGGTAATTTGAAAAGCTTTGCTATTTACTACATGAAAGCCAGTAGGGTGATGAGTACAGGTGAAAGAGCGTTGTGTCTGTTTTTGCTGTTAAAGGTTTAGGAAATTAATGTTAAACAGTATTAGTTTACTTCTTACACAGATTGGCCTTACGTTAAATGATTACTTTCTTTAGTAGGACACTCTGTTCAACTTAACCAGTAAAATTCTGTTTATATTGGTTATATACTAATTACCAATCAGTATTTAAATGGCTGAATCTTTGTTTTCACTTGAAAGAATGTCCAACCATGTCCTGTTACTGTTTGTCTGCTGGCTGACAACATTAAACATTTTTTTATAGAACGAAGCCTTGAATCATTAAGTTACTTGATACACAGAGAAGGATTTTTTAATTTGATTGCATCGCAGTTTGCTATATGCACGGAGGTTTTTGTTTTTAATTATTCTAGAATGTGTTAATTTAATCAGAGGATTACCTTCACAGTGATTGTAATCACATTGTGCAATGTCATGCCCATATGTGTATTTTTAGTTGCATAATACAATATAGTGGTTTGTGACATTTATAGTATTAGAATTTGCTATTTTATGTTATATTTAAGTAACATACTTTCATATAAATTCACATGAGTGCATCTAGTGGTGTGGCAAATATAGTATTTTAAGTGGCACGGTGGAGACTGATAGATCATCAGATATTATACTGATTATACTTTATTTATTAGGATAAAGATTTTGCAAGCAAGTGCTCCTTTTAATAAATCTCATTTTGAGCACTCCAACTTGATAGGAGTCTTGGACATTAGGACCTTGAATAAATTTCACATGACTTATTAAAGATCATTTAAGCTGTTTGAACTTTGTTTAGTGGTAGGTCGTTAATGCACAAAGGATTGCCAGGCTTTGCAGTTCAGTCATCAGTGAAGAATTTTTTTTTTCCCTATTGAGGTATAATTGAAATGGTAAAAATGTTTTGCATTGCTTAATTTGGAGTAGCTCTTCGATGTTTCTAAACTTTGAGTTCCTTAACATTTGCTTTGTAGCTCCTTTGATGAGTACAGCTCAGAACTGAAGTCTGGAAGACTGGAGTGGAGCCCTGTGCACAAGTCTGAGAAATTCTGGAGGGAGAACGCTGTGCGGCTAAACGAGAAGAACTACGAGCTTTTAAAGTGAGTCTTCAATTTCACTACATGCTCTTCACACCGGCTGTCCCACGTCCTTGCCAACTTATCTTCATCACTCACGATAAGAAGTTTTTAAAAATCATAAAAAAGTTTTAGTTATTTCATGATTTTAATTTGTATCTCCTTCCTTCCTTATGTGGTTGAATACCTTTTCATATTCTCATCTGTCATTTGGCTATCTGTTTTTTCAGAACTGGTTGTTCAAGCCTTTAAAAAGGTGTTTTTAAATAGGGGCTCTATACATATTCTGAACAAGAGTTCTTCTATCTGTTCATCACACCTGTTTTCTTCTACTCAGTCACATTACCATCTCACTCTTAGTTTTAATGTAGCTCAATTGGATTAATTTTTTCCTTTATGGCTAGTGTTATTTTTAGTGTCCTGGTTAAGAAGTTTTTGCCTATATGGGGTCATGAAGATGTGTTTCCAGGTCATCTGCTGGAAGATTTACTGTTTAACCTTTCACAGCTAGATCTCTATTCCATCTAGAATTGGTTTTGGGTAAGGTATAAAGTAGGGATCAAGATACAGTTGTTTTCATTATGTGGATATCTAATTGAACCAACACCATTTTTAATGTTTATTTATTTTTGAGAGAGACAGAGCATGAGCGGGGGAGAGGCAGAGAGAGACACACACACAGAATCTGAAGCAGCTCCAGGCCCTGAGCTGTCAGCACAGAGCCCAACTTGGAGCTCAAACCCCCGACTCTAGGATCATGACCTGAGCCGAAATCCAGAGTCAGACACTCAACCTACTAAGCCACCCCGGCGCCCCATTTTTTGGGTTATCTTCTCACTTTCTTAATAGAGTCCTTTGAAGCACATTTTAAAATTTTGATAAAGTCCAATTTATCTATTTATTTTGTTTCTCATGCCTTTGGTGTCATACCTAAGAATCCATTGCCAGAACTAGTGTTCTGAATATTTACTCCTGTGTATTCTGTAATATTTTTATGGTTTCAGCACTTACATTTAAGTCTTAAAATTTTTTTTTATGTTTGAGAGATAGAGTGTGAGTGGGGGAGGGTCAGAGAGAGAGAAAGAGAGAGGGAGAGGGAGAGGGAGACCCAGAATCTGAAGCAGCCTCAGGCCCTGAACCGTCAGCAGAGAGCTCAATTCGGGGCTCGAACTCACAAACCATGAGATCATGACTTGAGCCCAAGTTGGATGCTTAATTGACGGAGCCACCCAGGCGCCCCACATCTAAGTCTTTGATCCTTTCAAATTTTATTGTACACAATGTGAGGTAAGGGTCCAACTTCATTCTTTTGCATATAGCTATCCAGTTATCCCAGTAACATCTGTTGAGAAGGCTATTTTTCCCTATTGAATTGTCTTGATATCCTTATTGAAATTCAGTTGACCTGTAGACATAAGGGTTTATTTTTGGACATTCACTTTTGTTGATCTATATGACAATCCTGATATGAGTATCACACTGTCATGATTACTTTTACTTTATAGTACGTTTTGAAATGAAGAAATGTGAGTCTTCTACTTTCTTCTTTTTTATTCCTGTATCTTATTGAATCGGTCTCCCACTTAGGGATATTTAATACTATTGCCAGATTTTGCTATTATAAACAATGCAAGAATTTCTCTCTCTCCCCTCTGCACGCACGTGCATGCACACACACACACACACACACACACCATAGATTTTAATTTTTAGAATAATGTTAGATTTACAGAAAAATTGAGGGGAGCGTACAGAGAGTTTTCATATGTTCTCTCTTCCCGTTATTAACCTCTTGCATCAGTGTGGTACATTTGTCATAACTGACAAACCAATATTTATACATTATTTTTAACTGAAGTCTATATGTTACATCAGGGTTCCCTTTTTCTGTTGTATAGTTCACTCTGTGTGGTATGTTCCGTGAGTTCTGACCAATACCCCATATCCCCTATTACCGTGTCATGCAGAATAGTCTCACTGCCCTAAAAATTTCCCATGTCCCACCTGCTCACTCTGCCCTTCCCCCTCTTCCTGAACCTCTGGCAACCACCTGTTTCTGTCCTGTAGTTTGCCTTTTCCACAGCGTCATAGAGGTGGAATTAAATAGTATATAACCTTTTCAGACTGGCTGCTTTCCTTGGAACATTTACACCTTTAAACTTCCTTTGTGGTTTCTTGTGTGGCTGGGTAGCCCATTTCTTTTTACTTTCTCTTTTCTTTTTACTGCTGAATATCACATTGTACAGCTGTACCCCAGCTCCCGCGTTGAAGGACACCTTGCTTGCTTCCCAGCTTTAGCCGTTACTGTAGATAAAGTCGCTCTAAACATCCACATACAGGATTTTATGTGGACATGAGCTTTCAGCTCACTTGGGTAAATCTGAAGGGAGCGTGATTGCTGGGTTGTTCACTAAGACTCAGGTTTAGTTTTAGAAGAAGGTGCCAAACCGTGTCTCAGGACGGCTGTGCTTGTTTGCACTCCGGTGAGCAATGAATCAGAGCAGCGGGCACTGCACATCACCGCTGGCACCTGGTGTTGTCAGCGTCCAGGGCGCTGCCGTCTTAAGAATCAAGTACTTTCCAGTGCTTTCCAGTGATGTGTGGTGTTGCTCGTCTTTTTGTCTGCTTACTTGCCATCTGTCCGTTTTCTTTGATGAGATGTCTGTTCGGATCTTTTAAACATTTTTAAGTTGAGTTTTATTATTGTTGAATTTTAAGAGCGCTTTATGTATTTTGGATAGAAGTCGTTTATCAGATACGTGCTTTGCGAATATTTTCTCCCCATCTCTGGCTTGTCTCTCCATGCTCATCACTGTGCCTCACAGAGCAAGAGCTTTTAATCGTGATGCAGTCCAACCTGTCAGTGTTTCCTTTCACAAATTGTGCTTCGTTGTTGTATCTAAAAAGTCACTGCCATGCCAAGCTTGCCTACATTTAAGTTTTGGACTACGTTACCATCCAGCAATTGCACTACTAGGTATTTACCCAAAGAATACAAAAATAATTTGAGGGGATACATGCACCCTGATGTCTAGAGCAGCAGCAACTACAAGAGCCAAATTATGTAAAGAGCCCAAATGTCCATCCTGATGATATGATATTTGTATAATGTATTTATACACACGCACAGTGGGCCATTACTCAGCCATCAAAAAGACTGAAATCTTGCCATTTGTAATGACGTGGATGGAGCTAGAGAGTATCATGCTAAGTGAAATAAGTCAGTCAGAGAAAGACACATACCATAGGATTTCATTCCTGTGGAATTTAATGAACATAGGGGAAAAATAAGAGAGGCAAACCGAGAAACATACTCTTAACTATAGAGAACAAACTGATGGCTTTCAGAGGGGCCATGGATGGGAGGATGGGTTAAATGGGGGCCAGGTACTAAGGAGGGCACTTGTGACAAGCACTGCGCATTGTATGTTAAGTGATGAATCTCTAAATTCTACGCCTGAAACTAATACTACCTTGTATATGGAATAACTGGAATTTAAAAGCTTGAAAAAAAATTCTTTTACTCTCATTTTAATGGGGTATGTAGAAGGAGGAGAGGTAAATACATGTGTCCAATGAGCATTTTTAGGCACACCTGTCTCTGTTGTTTATACCTATTTTCCATATATTACTGAAAATGCTTATTTAAGCATTTGACAAAGCAAAGCGAGTGGTTGATAGATGTTGGAGGACTGATTGAGAATAGATAGGGGGAAAGTAGATTATCTTTTCGCCTTTGATGTGCTACTTTGAAGTTTTTAACAACAACAAAAGGGGTTGAATAATGTCTTTTAAACCTGGTTTTTGGAAAACTTGAATATAATGGAGGGGAGCTTTTTACAAATTATTACTAAAGCATTACATGTATCTTTATGATGATACACTTAAAGAGCCTTTTGAAGCGCATGTTCTGTTTTCTATAATGAGGTTTTAATTTTTATGCTTCCTTCAAATTACTCTTTACCTTTTTATGACCCTTCATGATTTTTCTGAATAACCAGAAACAATGACAGGTAGTACTTTAGTTTTAGAGAAATAGGAAGCCATTGTTTGGCTTTGGCTTTCACCTTTCTAAATTCTCTGCATGGGGAGTCTCAGCAAGGAGAGGCGTGGACACAGAAGAATTCTCTATTCTGTTATTTAAAAAGCACGGTGGGGGCTCAGTCAGTTAAGCATCCGACCTTTGCTCAGGTCATGATCTCACAGCTTGTGGGTTCCAGCCCCGTGTTGGGCTCTGTGCTGACAGCTCGGAGCCTGGAGCCTGCTTCGGATTCTGTGTCTTCCTCCCTTTCTGTCCCTCCCTTACTTGTGCTCTGTCTCTGTATCTCTCTTTCTCTCTCAAAAATAAATAAACATTAAAAAAATAAAATGAAAAGCACAGTGAATACTAGGCTTCCTTTTATCTCTGGAGAATTGTACATATATCAGACTTTGACCTATTTTTCCAGGTAATTCCAAATTTAGCAAGTATATGATGTAAGTTCATTTTTTCTCTGTCAGTTTTGAGTATAATGGTACACAGAAAATACTTTGGAATCTCTATGGTATAATTTTGAAATAGGTGTGTATTTTGAATAAGGAAATATTCTGAAATGCAAGAAACTGCACAGATGGTAATTGAAAACAAAGGGAGCAAACAGGGAGGGAGCAAAGAAGGGAGGCTAATTAAAAAGCCAAGGGAGCAAACAAGTTTTTAAAACTGAGGAAGAACATTGTGAAGGAGAACAAGAATGAATTTGTGGAGCGATCAGTTACAATAATAATGTAAATTCTGCACTGGATTTGAACAGACGCTTTCCAAGATTCCATTTCTAGCATATGTCAGCCAGAATTCACCTTTGGTCTAGCTCCAAAGCTGTAATGTGTTGCCCTCTCGAGCCCAGTGCAATGTCTCGCAGGATGCCTGCCTGTGGTTCATGTGGAGGTGGATTCGGCTCTTGACGATGAATCTATTGCCAACTTAACAACACTATTCTGAGAGGAGTTGGGGGAGCTCTCTTAGATTACCACAGAACCTCTGTGTTTGGACCTGTTCTGTTGAAAAGTTTTATCGATGACTTGAATATAGAAATGAAAAGCATACTTCGTCAATTTAGAAGTATTTAGAGATATTTTCATTGTTGCTGAAGATTTTCAGTGGGCCGCATGACTCTAAGGGACAGCCATTACATTCATTTTTATACTTTCTAGACTTGATTAGAAAGTTTCTGATTCCTTCTAACACTTTTTGAGTCTGAAACTGTGGTTTTCAAATGTTAATGGAGATCTTTTTAAAATATGTATTCTAACCCAGCAGGCCCAGGGTTGGGTCTTTGTAGGCCTTTCTAAGTTTGATACTGATGTTGCTGGTTTGCAGACCCTGCTTGAGTATTAAGCTGCATGTCTCAGCTACATGGAGAGGGACTGTGTGCCAATAAAACTTTATAAACAAAAACATGTAGCTGCTGGGTTTGGACTTCAGGTGGAATGTGCTAGCTTCTGGTTCAAGTATTCAGAACAGATATTCTGTTGTGCCTTTAAGGAATCTTATGTTAATATTTTCTTATTTTATAAAATAATATAATGAAACTTAAAAACGATTAACATCAAAGCACTCATATTTTGAAATTGTTAAAACGTTTCAGTTAAATGAAACTTAACTTTAGAATACCTTGCAAGTTGGCATAGCTTGAAATTAAAAAATAAATGTATGGGAAATCGAGTATATGTCTTCGTGGGTTTCCACGTGCTTGAGTTGAATGACCTGGCGTCGGGTCCAGTTGTCCTCAGTGTGGACTGAGGTCACAGGTGGTGGTCCAGGTCTGCTTCAACATAGATCGTGTCCTGAGGCAGGTTCTGTACCTTCTCCGGGTCTCATTCCTCGTTTATGGGTTGTTGTGAGGGTGCACTTACACCGAGTTTGGAACATGTATGTGTATAATAAATAAATGCTCATCCTTTCTCTTATATTACTTGGAAATGCAGATATCTTAGTTTGGAAGATAAAAGACTGCAATTATTTCCTAATGAAATAATCCCCTGATTGACAATGAGGTTCTTTATTAGTGTTTCCTGTTGCTCATAGAATTAGATTTTTGACAGGCTGAGATGATGATAGAAAAAGGTAGGCATAGAAATGTTGAGCCACACTCTTAGGAGACATTACCAAATAAACGCATTCCAGAAACTAAAGTATGCAAGCTCTAGGGGCACCTGGGTGGCTCTGTCAGTTGGGCATCTGATTTCCTCTCAGGTCATGATCTCACGGTTCATGGGTTCGAGCCCCACGTTGGGCTCTGTGCTGACAGCTCTGAACCTGGAGCCTGCTTTCAATTCTGTGTCTCCCTCTCTTTCTGCTCCCTACCCCTCCCCCCTCGCTCTCTCTGTCAAAAATAAAAATTTTTAAAAAGTATGCAAGCATCATAGACTTGTACGGATTTTGAACAAAGAGTATTTGTTTTACTGCAAATGATATGAGCAAAGATAGTTGTGATTCAAGTTGTTTTCTAGTACAGATCTTAAGAAATAAGGTTTGTATTTTGTAAGCAAACAGTTTGTTTGCAAAAGAGACAGTTAAATGGTATCAAAACTTTTTTAGGCTTAAGTATTCTCAACTTACATTTTCAACTTTAAAATGAGCAATTCTAAGGGACTGTAACATCTTAGTAAAGGAACTTTTTTTTTTAATGTGTGTGTTTTCTGAATTTTGAATTCTAAGTCACATCAAGCAGCCTGGGCAGGCAGAAGTAAAGTGGAAATGCTTCTTCACTGCAGTTCTATCTCACATTCCTCCCCAGTGGTAACCAGTCAGCAGGTGACCCACTCTGAATGTTCTTTTGTTCATGGACTTCCCGTAGTGCATCTTTCTATAGAAAGTTATTTGTATATGTTAGTCTGTGACTTGTCTTTTTCACTTATTGTGGCTTGAGGTCTACTAAAAGACTTATTTTTAAGCATTTTAATTCTATTTTTTTTTTAATTGGTGCACTTTATTTCACTGAGCCTTGGTTTTTCACCTCTCTGTGACTTAGGAAGACCCAGCGACCCTGGTTGTAGGGATCAGACAAAATGGTGAATGTGAAGCTGCTCGTACACGAAGGAGCCAGCGTTACAGAGGACAGAGCCACCAGCATGGAGGAAGGAATGGAGGGAAAACCTAACTCTTGCATGAGGCCTCTGCCCTCTGGCCCTTTCTCTTAGACGGTTTCTATTCTAGCGTACAGAGACATTTTTAGGGAAACGTGAAGATATTACTGAGGCTTAGGGCCCTAGAAATAGAATTACTGGCTCAAAGGTTCCGTGTATTTTAAATGCCATTAGGAGTTGTCAAATTGTCTTTCCCAATTGGCAGCATCACCATTTCATACTTAAATGTATTCATTTCCCAGCAAGAGTTTGTGGAGCACCCGTTGTACCGTCAGTACTGTTGTAGGTGTTGCAGATGCAGTGGGTGGCAAATAAGAGTACGTTCCTATTGTCCTTAAGCTTCCCTTGTATTCGAGAGAGAAGGACTGAACAAATAGTCAGGTAACTGCATGATATCATGGCTGGTGAGTCTTGTGAAGAAAAATGAATCAGGAAGCGGGGATACAAAATGATGATGATGAGGAAGGTACTATATATATAGTGCCCTGGGATGGGCACTATCTTAAAGGGATCAGAGGCTCTTAAGCAAGGGGTGATATTTGAGCTGAGAACGGAAAAGATAATTTTTTCAGTATTCTGCTGGTTCAGTTAACTAATTCTTTAAGGTTTTCATATATCTTTGTCTAAGTGAGTGACTATTGCCGGCATATTAGAAAGCAGTGTTTTGGGGGCGCCTGGTAGAGCTCAGTCGGTAGAGCATGCGCCTCTTCATCTCAGGGCCATGAGTTCTAGCCTTGTTAGTATTACATCCAACAGGATGTAGCGATTACTTAAAAGTACAATCTTAAAACAAAAAGCAGTTTTTAAAAATATGTTCATCTTCTGCCTACCCATTAAAAAAATTACTCATTCTGGGGCACCCGTCTGGCTCAGTCGTTTGAGTGTCTGACTTTGATTTAGGCTCAGGTTATGATCTCACAGTTCTGTGGCTCTCTCTCTCTCTCTCTCTCTCTCTGTCTCAGAATAAATAAATAAGACTTAAAAAATTACTCCTTCTGATTGGTTGTCCCATTTATGCTCTATTTGTGGGGTGAGTTGAGAAGTTGTCTTTCTGTTTCTGTGCCCTTGAGCAGTTTCAATTGCTCAAATAATCGATGCCTTGAATGATCTCCCCTCAGTTCACTCTGAAGTGAGATGGGCCGCATCTCCCAGTGGATTGGATTCTGGGCGGTGCATCCTGTCTGCCTTCAGTCAGGAGGACACATGCGGGCCAGGTCCTGGAGGAGGCAGAACTATGCAGTCAAGGTCAAGGCCCCAGCTCCCAGCAGAGGGGAGCCTTCTCTGTGTCCTGTTGGCTCCCGTTGTCACAAGCACAGTTAGGCTCTGGCGGTGGTGTCACTCGGCCTGTGTGGCTGCTGTGCGGGAAGTAGTAGGACAGCGAGGGAGCCAGGATTGTGAATTTGGGCCGTTTGGTGAAGTTCCAAGTTCAGGTCCTTTGTGAGACTTGGAGGGAGAGAGGGAGGATGTGTGTGCTCAGGGCGCACGCTCCGTCTTGATTACGGCTTCAAGTAACTTCTTAATACTAACAAAAGGCTTACAGGTGTTTAATTTTCAAAATATAATTGGCAAGGATTTAGTGGTAGTTGTGTATTAAAATCCCATTAACTCATTTTAGTTGTCTTTCTTGAGAGAGTGGGAGAGGGAGTTCCTGATTATTTGGGAGTGGTGTGAGGTATAGTATATATTGTGAATCTGAAAGTAACCTGTTACATATGTATGAAAGCTGGAAAACTGTTAACTTACATGTAGCTTCTTATGTGTAATGTGTTACAGATAATAGTAAGATCTGTAGAAATTACCGTTATATTTATAAATGCCTATTTTCCAGAGACACTTGCATTATACCTGTGCTCTGTTGTGCTCTACGGGAGAACTGGAAATCAATCTCTCTGGATTAACTTTATTTCAGGATTTTGACAAAACTTCTGGAAGTGTCAGATGATCCACAAGTCTTAGCTGTTGCTGCTCATGATGTTGGAGAATACGTACGGCATTATCCACGGGGCAAACGGTAAGGGAAAAGCCAGTAACTCGTGTTTCCTGAAACTCTCAACATAAAATCCTAACTAATGTACTTGCCTTGTAATAGACTAGTTTAGCATAGGAGCTAATGGAGTAAGTGAGGTCAAGATGTCCATAATATGGGGAATTCTGATGAACCGAGTTAAAGATGGGTAGTATCAAAGTATCCGTACAGCTATGATACTACTGTGCTGTGGCCAGCAGGGCTCACGTTAGAAATTTTACCTTCAGGATCTTCTTTGGTTTGTGTAATTTTAATTCAGTGGCCCTTTTGTGTGTGCTGGTTATTTTTCTACTACTACCAGTAGTTGCAGAGATGATGAGACATTATATTGAACTTAGCAGATTCACAGTATTGAAGAAAATTTATACCTGTGGAGAAAAGTTGTAATAGATGTTTGGTAATAGAATTTTGTATTTCAGAGTATTGAAAAGAGAGGAATTCATGTGGGATGAGACAGATAAGGCTCTACAGAGGAGATGGTGCTGGCTACATAATTTAAAATCATTTAGATACAGTAACAAAGAAAAGATAGGCATTTTGGGGGAAAGCAAGAAAGTAAGGTACCAATATTATATCAAGGGAGAAAACATTAATGGTAAACAAGGGCTGTTTGATGCTATTTGGAAAAGCAGAGATATGTTGAGCCTTGGTTTGAATTAGTGCTGTTTTGCTTGTGAATCGGTTTCCTGATCTATCAAATTGGGATGGAGTCCTACTCCTTTCTCATGAGGCGGATGTGAGGACTGAATGAGCTAACCCAGTACAGTGATGAGAGTAGTACTGTTAGGTACCTGGTAAGTACTCAGTAAGTACTAGCTACTTTCATTGCTGTTAATGTTAATATTTTGTATTCAGCAAAGCTGTCTATAAGGAGACATATAACCATATTTTTCTTATTTATCACAAAACAGTGTCCTGAAGCCCAAAACATCTTACAAAGTGAGCAAAAATTGACAAGAGCCAGAGATGTGATTTGCATCCTTTAACATTCCACAATTAACTTCATAACTCCCTCTTTTTTCTTGTAGTGCATAAATATTTAAGTCTTTTTTTTTCTAAAAAAATTTTTTAAGTGTATTTACGTGTTTTGGGAGAGACAGAGTGGGGCGGCGGAGGGGAGAGACCCCCAAGCTCTTCTGGAGGATGAATGAGAGAAGAACATTAGGCACGTGGCATATGGAAACTACTCCGGGTATTGGTACCTACTGTAGGGAAAGTAGAAAATTATTTAGTGTAGCTCCTGAATTACTCAAGTGTTTGAGCTGCAGAACGTTCTCATTCTGGCCCAGCAAACCCTTGCTCCTGGTCTTACATAGAACTGTATTTCCGGCAGACTTCAGAAGCAGATGGCCTATGGACAGCAGGTGCATAAGTCTGTGTGGGAAAGCTCTCTGTTGTAGTTTTCAGCTCTGTCATTGTATTCTTCGGTTCCGGGTCTGCTGTTTGCTTCTGTTTATAATTTCTATGTCTTTGTTGTCATTTGTCCATGTGTCATTTTTCTAATGTTGTTCAGTGGTCTGTGTTCTCTTTCACTTCATTAAGCTTCTGTAAGATGATTGTATTGATCCTTTGTTAGGCAGATTTTAGATACATATTTCTGTGGGATTGAAACTATTGGTTGCCTTCAGTAGTGTTAGATTTACCTAATTCTTTATGGTTTGTGTAGCCTTGCGTTGATGTTTGTGCATTTGAAGGAGCTAATGCCTCTTCCAGGCTTTAAAGACCATTTTCAGCAGATAATGGCCTCCTCTCTGTAGTCCGAGCTGATGGATGAGATTACCTGTGGAAGCACGTTCGTGCTGGCTTGGAGGGGGTTATGCAGGGGGATGGGTCTGCAGCGGGGTCCATGGTTGGCAGGTTTGTTCCTGGTTTCCTGTCTGGTCTTCAGGTTGCTGGGAGTGTGTCCAGGACCTTGTTTAGTAGGGTAGTGCAGGGACAGGGTCCGTTTCAGCCTCCGCAGCTGCATCCTGCATCAGCTGTCCTCTCACCGGGTGTGTGGACGGGTGTGCCTCCTGCCGAGTCCCAGGGAGGACTGCCGCCCGGTCACTGAGGGTCCCTGGGTGGGCAGGATGGGCCCGGGGCCGTGGTCGAGAGGGGCTGGCACCGAGCTCCAGGACTATTTCAGGATTCCTGGTTGGGGCCGAAGTATGCATACTTGGCTTTGGAGGCACAGAAGGGCATCTGCACCCCAGGGTCCCTCGGGTGGGTGGGACCAATCCCTGACTTCGGCTGGAGGACGTGGCGCCGAGTCTAGGACCATGTCAGCATCTCCCGAGACACCGGTGTGAGTGTCCCCCCACCAGGTCCCTGTGTCTGCAAGACTGCTGGTGACTGCAGCTTGGAGGGAATCGACCCTAGTGTAGGACCCTCTCAGGATCCCTGGGGTGCAGGTGGGAGTGTCTCCCACTGGTTTGCTGGACCAGCAGTGCTGCTCACGCACTGGCTGGGGAGGGCTGGGGCTGAGTATAGGGCCCTTTGCAGGATCCCTGGAAGCGTTGCCAGATGTCTCCTGCCGGCTGCCAGAGACTGGCTGGCCTGCTGGCAGACTCCTTGTGGTAGGGTTAGAGCCACTTACAGGGTGCAGCCTGCAGTCTCCTGCTGGGTCTCTGTGCCCTCACGAATGTTTGTGGACTGGCCTGGGTGGGCTGGAGACCAGTCACAGTGCCCTTTCAAAATCTGACAGTTTGTTGGGCTTACCTTCTCGCGGCTCCCAGACCTCAGCAGAGAGGGCCTGAAGCCTGTTTAAGGGCTATTTCAGATCCACACAAGCGGGACTGAGGTTGGCGTGCCTGTTAGCTGATGGATGCGTACGTGTGACTCCTCCAAGGCCCCTTGGCAAAGTTTGTTGATGGTAGAACCGAAGCCTTCGGGACTGTAGCAGAATTCTCAGCGTACAGAGCCGTTTCCGGGTCTGTAGCTAGGACCACAGCCAGTGAGTGAGCTGTCTGGGTGTGAGCCCGCCTTCTCCAAGTGTCTTTCCTGAGTCGGAGAGTGCACCAGGGTTTCCCAGCCCCTACCTGGATCCCAGAGTTCCCATGAAGGCACTTTTTCCATGGATGGATGCCACGTTATTGCTGTTGAAGAGGGGAGACACGCTTGAAGGATGTGTTATCCAGCCTCCTTGCAGACATCATTCCCATAGCCCGTCTCTGCAAGTTTTATAGCTGTGCTCTCATCCTACTTGTCACTTGAGCCTTCTAGACCGGAGGTTCGCATGCATTTAGTCACTGACTGGAAATTGGTGAAGTTATAGCTGCTGGATTGGGACACATTGATTTTGTAGCAGTGGAAGGGTAACAGCTTTAGCCCCTGCAAACAGAAAAATATCTCATTCCCCAGAGATACAGGGGAGGGAGAATATTAATCTTTGTCAGTGGGGTTTCCCTAGAGCTCTCCTCATGAAGATCTATGAACTGTTGCACACTCTATGTCTAATTGACTGCCGATCTGCCATCTACCTCCAGAGAGCATCGCCACAATGTGGTGGCCATTCCCTTAACCTTACTGAGAAATCTATTGGAAACCAAAGGGACAATAATAGCTTTTGTAGCTCCCAGGCAAAATACCTGTCAGTAGCTCTTCATGTCTATCCCTAAGCCTCCCTCAGCCATTCCAAGGGGCAGATAAATATCACCCATCTGGTGCCATAGATAAGTAGGTCAGTCTTTCCTGAAACCAGGTGTGGACTGTTATTCGACTTGAACTGAGATGCCTCAGGTTTACCATCCATCTGGGAAGCCACACTGAGGGCGCCGTCAGCTTGTCTGCCCTCACCCAGCCCTGCCTCACCACCACCACCACGGATGAAGATCTCACGTGGGGGGCCCAACAACTGTAAATGTAAACACTTTCTTTGCAGAGGCCATGAGTATACCCCTGGTATTATACTTCCTGTGTGAAGGCCAGGCATTAACTTGCTTTCCTCCCCAAAGCTTACACATGAGGCGTAGTCCTAAGGAGCCTTTGAGTATTTAAGGAAACGCTACCAGTTGATCATGTGGTCCTCATAGGAATGTGGAGATCTCTATTAAAAGGAGCTACCTTTGCTGATTCAGTGGAGTTTCCCAAAAAGAAGTGATCAGTGATACCATACACCCTAACTCTGGAAGACACTCAAGTTAGCTTCAACTCACTGGCCAAGTTAGGTGGCAGAATTCCTGGAGACTTCCTTCTTGAGCCAAGGAAGAATCTGCACATTCTTTATATATCCATTTGTGCCTGATTAATGCCAGCTATGAAGGTCAATACAGAAACTTAAGGGGAAAGCCATTGGATTTTAAGTTGACCCTGATGTTTTATGGTATATTTTCAGTTGGTTAGGTCTAGGACCTTGGGGGACATGGATAAGATCAATACTACAAGGTCACTTTATTCTGGTGCTATGTATTTAATCTCCGCTTGCATCAGCCAGATTATTCACAGGGACCCGTGGAGTGGCATATTCAGGTAAACTTGCCAGAAAGCAAGATAATGTAGAAATAAGGGTATATGTAGGGAAACATTTCTCTCATCTTTTTGCCCTTCTTGCATACTGAGGCACTGAATGCCCTTTTCAAATAGATGTATACCTGCAAACAAAGGGCAGGGTGCTTACTGTCTATTATGAGAGGTTTGGGTTCCTTAAGTTCAAAGTTCCTCTTCTTTACACTGCATGCAGGGCTCATTTAGCTCTCTTCGTGTTTTCCTATGGAAATTGTGGCTTGGGGAGGCAGCACAAAGTGCTTATATTCCTCCTACCTCTTTACCTTGAATGACAACCTATCAGTCTCTGACCCAGGGATCTCATGTCCTCTACCGGCATTTATGAAACTGTGGCAGCTTTACTTGCTTGCCAAGTGGGATAAAAGCCAAGATCTTTCGTGGTTCTTGACACTGTGACATTAAGAACCATCTAACATTAATACCATTTTAAAATAGCCTATTTTATTATGAAAAAAATTTAAGATCTTTAGATAAAAATAAAGACAGATTTTACTTTTATGTAAATATAGCTAATAGCCAAGGTCCCTAGCCCATCTAAGATATATTTAACATGAAAAACAGATGATAGATGGATCTTTCCTAGATATGTAACTGGAGTTATTTATAGTACTTTTGGAAAGGGAAGCTAAAAAGCAAATCTAGATAAGATATCCTCATTCTAGTTTTTATTTTTATTATTATTATTTTCTNCAGGAATGAATCCCACTTGATCTTGGTGGATGATTCTTTTGATATGCTGCTTGTAATTTATTGTCTTATTGAATTCTATACAACACCCCAGTGCTCATCCCAACAAGTGGCCTCCTCAGTGCCCATCACCCACTTTCCCCTCTCCTTCACCCCCATCAACCCTTAGTTCGTTCACTGTATCCAAGAGTCTCTTATGGTTTGCCACAGTCCCTCTCTGTAACTTTTTTTCCCCTTCCCTTCCCCCATGGTCTTCTGTTACGTTTCTCAAAATCCACCTATGAGTGAAAACACATGGTATCTGTCTTTCTCTGCCTGACTTATTTCACTCAGCATAACACCCTTCAGTTCCTCCACGTTGCTACAAATGGCAGGATTTCATTCATTCTCATTGCCAAGTAGTAGTCCATTGTGTATATAAAATATCCTCATTCTAGAATCATAACGGTGGTGAAAAGCTTATTTAGGAACTTACCTTCTTACAGTACTGAGTTGTTATCATCAGCTAGTGTTTCAAATGTGTCTAATGGATACACTGTTTTATACCACATCTGCTGCTAAGCAGAAGCCTGTGATGCCTTCACATAATCCAGTTCTGCCGCGTCCCATCTTTTCTCCCTTCCCTACTGTCTCCCCTGATGAAGGGTTGTCTCACACTCCAGGCTTCCCCTTGTCCAGGCTACATCGCTGCTGTCATCCTCTGTGTCAGTCCTCAGTGCCGAAGCACTTGTTTTTGTTTTTGTTTTGCCTGACACTCTGGCATGCTACTGTTTCTCTCTTTCCTTCCGGTGGCTTACATGGACCCATGGGCTAGCATATTTATTCTTTTTTTGAAGCCCCTCACCAGTATCTCTCAGAGTAACTTCATTTCTTTTTTTTTTTTTAAATGTTTTATTTATTTCTAGGAGAGAGAGAGAGAGACAGCGTGAGCAGGGGAGGGTCAGAGAGAGAGGGAGTCACAGACTGAAACAGGCTCCAGGCTCTGAGCTGGCAGTCAGCACAGAGCCCGACGCGGGGCTCAAACCCACGAACGGCGAGATCATGACCTAAGCGAAAGTCAGACGCTTAACCGACTAAGCCACCCAGGCGCCCCAGAGTAACTTCATTTCTATACAATCTTCTGCTCCTTCTTTGAGATATATTTTCAAATTATTTTCTTCTTATCACATAGTTCCTTGAAGACTCTCATTCTCTTTGAATCTGCTTGAAAAATTGTAGCATTTTCTCTCTGTGAAGTCATCCCCCTATCTTCCTACATGGGGGTGTTTCTCAAGTGTAATAAATAGATTGTCAGTGGGTTTACACACCCACAATTTGAAATAAATATTTAAAAAATCAATACTCAAAAAATCTAATTCACGTTTAAATTACTGATAACTCTGGTGTCAGTTACAGAAATGATTTTGTCTGTGGGCTTTTTACCAAGGTATTGATAACAGAATGCTTGAATCATACACACTTTGTCTACGCACTTTCTTTTCTTGTTTTTATTGCTGCTAAATTTGAAATCTGTTTGTTATTTAGTAAGACTTCCAGTCAACCATAGGCTATGAGTAGTTAAATTATGGGGTATCAAAAATGATATGTGGATTTTTAACTGTGGGGGGGTTGGTGGCCAGGCCCCATGGGGAGGGGAGGCAGGAGCGCCCGGTGTCTGGGTGTCCACAGAAGAAACTTACGGCGCTGCGCCGCAGCCCCTGGTGCACTTGGCCAAGCCACGCCCTTGGAGGACCGCTGACTTGCCGGGCAGCTCGATTGTGTTTCAGTCCGGACAAGCCTTCACGCGTGGCCCCCAGACTTCCAAGCTGCAGTCGCCTTTCAGGAAATGCTCACACTGTGCTAATCAGGCAGTTAGGTTTCTGTCTTTTCAAGTAAAAATACTGACTGATGGAAAAATTCTTCTCTTTTTTTTTCTGGAGAACCAGTGCACTGCCTTTAAAACACAAAAATCTGTCCACTTTTCTTTACATATATCTGTTCTCTAGCACGGTTCAGTTTCTGCAAAGATAACCTGTTCTGTCCCCTCGCCCCACCGGACTGTGACCTGTGAAAAGGGAACTGTGTCTGTCTAAGCATATTGTTGACCACAAAGTAGGGCATAGTAAATGTGGAGAGAAAGAACTATCAAAAATATTCCTTATTCTTTTAAAATGCGCACCTTTTATGAGGTACATGTCTTTGTTTCCTTTTGTACAGAGCCTAGTGTAGCTCTTACAAATAAAACTTAGTAGCTTATTTTGAGGGTGCCATTAACTTTTCATCGGTAAAACCCAATTAATTTATCTTTTTTAAATGAGAGTCATCATGAATAGGAACATTCTTACTATAGAAAACTTGAAAAATATGGAAAAGAGTAATAAAGAAAAAACAGTACTGCAGCTCTGAGGTAAAAATAATGGTTTATTTATTTTTGGGTTTTTTCCCCCTCTATGCATACATTTTTTCTTCCAAAATGTTGATTATAATATCTCTTATGTCCTATTTTTATTCAGTTTTTGAGTATTTCTCATCTGCAAATTTTTAAAAATATAAATTAGTGCTACGTATAGATAAATGTATTCCAGTTTGCTCAAATCTTACTAGTGGCTATTTGATATGTTCCCAGATTTCCATTATTATAAAAACACAGTGAACATCTTTGCAAACCTTTCTGATTATTTTCTTTGTTCTGGCCCCTTAAATCCATCCCGTGAGAGAAGGTATATAAGTACTTCTGAGATTTTAAAAACATTATTAAATGTAGGGCAGCAGCATGTGAGAATAGCGTCTTTACCGCCCTCCCAGCAGCAATGAATGTATTCATTTCTCTTTACAGTCTCACAGGGAGACTGGTACCTGGTGCTTTTCACTTTGTATTTTGAGTACTTACGTGATTTACAGGGAATTTAGTTGCTACATTTAAGACAGAGATTTTTAAAGTTTGCTGTTTACATTATTGTTCGTAAGATTTTTATCATGTATGTTTCAGTTAACATATATTGAAATTCATTAATTCACTAAGCACTAATGTTTTTTGTTTTAAATTTTTAATGGTTATTTTTGAGAGACAGAAAGAGTGCGAGTGGAGGAGGGCTCTTTAGAGAGAGAGAGGGAGACACAGAATCAGAAGCAGGCTCCAGGCTCTGAACTGTCAGCACAGAGCCCTACATGGGGCTCGAACCCACAGACTGTGAAATCACGACTGAGCTGAAGTCAGACGTTTAACCGACTGAGCCACCCGGGCGCCCCGGCATTAATGTTTGATTGACCATCTGGTCTGCTCTGGGCACTGTTCTGATTATTGCGTCATGGAGCTTACATCCCATGGAAACCTTTGTGGTTTCTTTCACTACTTTTATGGTTAGAAAGAGCTTGCCCATTTAGAAGTCTGGTAAATATTTTCCTGACTTATTTTTGTTTTTAAAAATCTTAAGGGGAACAAAATAGAATAATACAGAATAGTGAACAGAACAATGATTTCTGTGCTATTAACCTTGTAGACTCTAGAGGGTGTGTTGTTACATGGACATGGTAGTGCCTACTTGTGTGTCAACGGGATCATACATGTAACTTAACCATTTTTAGCAATATGTTGTGGGATTATAATACGTTATAATGTGTTATAGTGTGATATGATTTCATCAGCCGTGAATTGAATATTAAGCAATAGAATCCTCATCGGTATTTTATGTGACTAAGACACTGTTCTCACACGCTGCTGCTGGAAGCCTGAATTACATATTACAGATCTACATTAAGAGGAAAAAGACCTTTACAACACACAAAAATAGTGCTGTACTTTTTAGGATATTTAAAGATTACTCTACAGTTACATTTCTGTGTTCCACCAGCTGGTACATTCCTTAAAAGTTCTTAACCAGCACTGAGCTTGTTAATCACGTATTATAGTATTCTCAATCTTTAAAGCCTAACATGCTGTTGACTCAACTTGTTTTGAAATAGTTAGCAAGTTTTTCCCTATTAGACAATAGCTTATGAACAGAGTGCTTGGATCTAGTTCTAAATCAAATCATTTAAGTACCCTGTCTTTTTAATGATGTCTTCTGTTAATATATTAACTGGAAAGATTCTTTTCTCACCATTTTTTTCAAGCATCAATGATTTTGGACACCCTGTATAATCTGAAAGTAATTGGCATTTCAATTAAATTCAGAAGACAGAAAATGTGTATTTTATAGCAGTGAGGGTCAGTAGAGTGGAGATTGTCCATCCCTGTGTGAGATCTGTTGGAATTTCTGGAGTGGAGGGCAGTCACCTTTATAGTTTGAAAATTAATATAATATATTATATATTATATGATATATGAATACTATAAATAATAAAAAATGTAGATTATTAAAAGCAAAAGTTTTCAAAACTTGCTGCTGGTAATAGGAGAAGATAGTATAGACGGGCAAGGGTTTAAAATGTCAAACAACCACTTTGTAGAGGGGTAGGCAGCACATTTGTTGTGGGATTACATGAGGTACAAACTGTGAGGTATTAGCAATCTGACTGACATGTATAAAAATGGTATGTTATCTCTGTTTTAAATCCGTCATATTTTATACATAATATGGCAGCTTTCTGAGATTATATTTACTCATATACAGTTGACCCTTATTTTTCACAGATTCTATGTTTGTGAATTTGCCTGTTTGTTAAGATTTATTTATAGTCCCCAAACTAATACTCATGCTTTCGAGATCACTTGTGGACATGTGCAGGGCAGAGGGACATTTGAATTGCTGGACACACAGCTACTCAAACAAGGCTATACTCTGCCTTGTCATCTTAGTTCTTGTGCTATAAGCTGGTGTCTTTTTTTGGGATTTGTTTAGTGTCATTTATTTTGCATTTTTGTGCTCGTTGTTGGTGATTTCACTGTGTAAAATGGCCCCCGAGCACAGTGCTGAGGTTCTCTCCAGTGTTCCTGAGTAGAGGAAGGCTGTGATGTGCCTCACAGAGGAAGTACATACATTAGATAAGCTTCATTCGAGCATGAGCTCTAATGCTGTTGGCTGTGAGTTCAATGTTAATGAATCAACAACATCGGTTAAATAAGTTGTCTTCAAATAGAAACATGTAAAACACGGCTTTGTATCGATAAGTTGATAAGAATGTTGTGACCAGAGGCTGGCGGGAACGTAATCCTGTATTTCCCCAGGAGTCCCCAGATTTCACTAAATCTGTGTTCATGGTGACTTTACTAGAACACAGCTACCATAAATAATGAGAGTCGACTGTATTTTCTACATGCTGGAGGTGTCCAGATGAGGCCCAATAAATAATTCCTATCCTGCTTGCCTGAATTCCAAACTATTTGAGATACTTCACAAAGGAGGTAACAGATAGAGGCCAAAATAGAATGTTCACTGGTAAAGTCCGTTTTGGAGACTGTGGTGTGTCTTTCTGTTACTGAACCCATTAACCCCAAGGGGCACTGGCCCAGAGCGGAAGAGAAAAGAGACAGTGGACAAGTGTGTCTTGGAGTCCTGCTTCCAAACTCACCAAGCACAGAAGTCCCCTCTGAGAGGAGTAGGCAAGGGCAGGTGGAGACAGGGGTGAGCGTTAAATAGCAGGAGAAAGAAGCCGGCCCTGACAACCCCCAAGAGGAGCTCATATGTGCTGATGCAGATTGGACAGCTGGATAGGCAGTTTGTCGCTAAGAACAACTTTAGATTTAGCCCCAAAACCCCTTTAAAATGTATTCAGTGATGATAATCTTTTCATGCCTTTGGATGAAAACCTAGGTGGCTTGCAGTACTTTTCCCCTCATGCCTAGATAACAGCCCTGTGATCATTTTAAGTCACAGAAAGGGTTTGGTTGAAGACATTTAGCAGCTCTTCTCCCTACTTATGCACAAGGAGGGCGTCTCTCTTTTCTCTGTGATGCCCTCAGCGGGTGCAGGCCCACAGTCCTTCCTCTTCCTGGCTCCGCTTCCCCGAGCTTGCCTGTGTTGCCTCCATCTTCCTGAGGCTGGTGAATGGGGAAGGCGGAGGCGATGGGGAGAAGCAGGGGTGTTCTTACTTGCTATGACAGATGGCCGCTTTCTCTTCTCCCACCCTGGTGGGCGTCTGAAGCTGACCATTTCTCATGGGAGCACTTTTTGGGTTCATTGGAGGCACCTTTTCTGGGCCACCCCCCACAGCTCCTGTAGACGGGGCCGAGCCACTGTGTGCTTCATTGGGCTCACGGCGCGGCTCAGGCTTCTCGGCACCCCCGGCTCTGGGGATGTCGGCCGGTCCTGACACGGTCCTCTTCCCTGCTGCTGTGGGTTACTGCAGCCCCTCAGGCTCAGGCCATTGTCCTCCCGACCGCAGGGAACGTATGGCTGCCTCTGTGTGGTGTCCGTGCCATGGGGTTGGAAGCCATCAGCACCTTTTTCTTTCCTGCAGGGCGGGGACCTACCTCGGGGCCCGTCACGTTCCACAGAACACTCAGACGTCAACCTTCCCCTCCTTGGCTCCTTTCATGTTAGAAATAGCATTTCATCCCTAAGGGGATTAAAAATCATTAGGGTTCTTTGGAAATTCTGTGAGGTCCTCTCACAGTTTAGTTTCACTTTAGTGTCTGGTATCTGTGGATTCGGCATCTCAGTTGGTGCCGAGGCAGAAGGAGTTGGTATTACTATCATCACATTATACGTGGGTACGTATCCATTTCAGCAGTTCCAAAAAATGTACACGATTACAAAGATGTTAGGTAAACTGATGTCTAGTTAGCTCATCAGCGTAGGCAGGCGCATATTTTGTAGCGGCAGCGGAGAAGTCTGAGCGTATGTGAGAAGGAGGCACACTGGACCGTGACCCTCTTTTCCTTCAGTATTCCTCTCGACTTGTGTATTTTTCTTTTACATTTTTGTTCTCTATTGCTTATCCCGCTGGCCATCCTAGACTCCTCACAGCTCTCGGAAGAGTGAATGATGGACAGTGCAGAGATGAATAGCTGGCCGATAGTAAGTGCTGCTACAGTTACTTGGAATTCTAGCAATAGGGTGCCAGAGCAGTGGAGGGAGGGTCATCTCCAGGCAGTTTGCTGTAATAAAGCCTGTGTTTTTTGAAGGCTTCCTTGTCCTTTAATGATGCCATTTGGAGAAAAATAAACTAGGTGGTAATAGACATTGTTATTATTGTAGTACATACTAATAAATGTAATAATATAGCTAATAGGTATTTCATGAGGGCATGAGGGCATTCTGTGTTGAGTCCTTGGGAATATAGGGTAAGCAAAACCCTGCGTATTTAGGCTTTCATGGATCTTGTATAATGAGGAAGACAAATGTAATATTTTAAAAAGTCATTCAGGTATAAAATTGCAACTCAGATGAATACAATGAAAGAAGGATACAAAGTACCATGTAGAGGGCGTATTTGGGGGATTGTGTGGGGAGGGAGAAGGCTTCTCTGGCACTTGAGGCAAGATCTGAAAGATGAGTAGAAGTTATGTGTTATCTGAAGTGGGAAAGCTTCTGGGAGAGAAAACAGCATGTGCTAAGGCCCTGTGGCTGAAGGAGCTGAAAGAAGGTCAAGGGAGTCAGTGTGCAGAGAGCACAGATATGTGACTGTACTCTGTGAGGCCCTCAGACAGGAATTCCAGCTCAGACTGTGAAGGCCCAGTTGGCCATTGTTTTTCAGGGAAAGTGACGATTCAGACTGGGGAAGATCACTTTGACTACAGCGAGAATAGGTTGAGGGGAGCCGGCCCTGTGCCCCCATCACCCTCACTGTCAAACACTGTTATCATCATCATAGCAGCAGACATGGGTCCCCCATATTGCAGGGACTGGGGCTTTGTGGCCTTTGGGCTTAATACCATACCATAAAGGAGGTACCCTTGTTCCCTTCGTTTTCCAGGAAGGCATTTACGAGATTAAATGACTTAATGTTAACAAATCTGAGAAAGAGCAGAGCTGATGTTAGATAAAGTAAGGTTTTAAAAGCCCAGTACCTGACGCATGGTAAGCACTCAATTAATGTTTGGTTATAATTATACTGTACTCTCCCCCCCCATTTCAATTTATTTTTCAAAAAAGATGTTTTAAAAATAAAGTATAAAAAGGTATACAGATAAAAGCCTCTCTCTCACCCTTGACCCTGATCCACTGATCCTCAAGACTGTCTTGTGTCGCCAGAGTTCCTACTGCGCTATGGCTGACCCTGTGANTGAAGCAAATCGCCGTTTTCACTTCACTTTTGCATCTGTAGTGACTGGAGTTTTCGTGGTCTTAGGGGACACAGTGACAGGAAGCAGTGCCAGTTGTCAGTCATCACGGTGCCCTTGAGGGTAGGAATTTTCTCCCCTGTTTCACTGGCCAGGAGATCATGTGGCATATCGCGTCATTATAAGAAAGGGCAGATATCTTAAAAATCAAATCTTTCTCAGGAAATTAACATGGCTTCTACCAGGCGCTTTTTAACCCCGTGTTCCCTGCGTCCGCATCTGAGCCTGTCTCCCAGCACGGCAGCCGGGGGACCTGAGAGTGATCTGATGTTGTTACAGACGTTAGGTGGCGTTTAGTATGCTGATTTTAAGCAAGCCAGAAATACTGGTCAGAAAGAAGTTTAACACTCAGCAACTGAGAATACAGCAGTCCGAGATACCAGGTAGATATGTGCCTGGATCGGGAAATGAGAGGAACAGCTAATCTACCAGGGGGAACTTAAAAGAGAGTATCTTTGAATATGTTAAATCTGTGATTCAGAAAACAAACTAAAAAAAAAAGACACGTGTTGGTTTACTTACCATATTGTAACTTTTCCCTTTAAGCCCCCTTGGCACTCTGGTATGTGGGCCTTCTGCTGGCCAACAGCATGAGTTAGAACTAGTCACTGCTGGGGCACCTGGGGGGCTCAGTCGGTTAAGCATCCGACTTCGGCTCAGGTCATGATCTCAGAGTTCATGGGTTCGAGCCCCGTGTCAGGCTCTGTGCTGACAGCTTGGAGCCTGGAGCCTGTTTCAGATTCTGTATCTCCCTCCCTCCCTCCCTCCCTCTCTCTCTCTCTCTCTCAGAAATAAGTAAAACATTAAAAAAAAAAACTAGTCACTGCACATCTTCACCAAGTGGCTTCTGTTCCGCAGGGTTATCGAACAGCTTGGCGGGAAGCAGCTGGTGATGAACCACATGCACCATGAGGACCAGCAGGTTCGCTACAACGCGCTTCTGGCCGTGCAGAAACTCATGGTGCACAACTGGTAGGTGCTGGCGTTTCCTCCCCACCCCTCCCCTCTGCACACCGGGCCGCGAGATTGCGCTCGCCCTCCCCAGCGTTCTCCTGTCCGTCCTCTCATGAGTGATGGTTGTTTAAGGCAGCAACTTTGATGAAATACCTAGACATCTATTTCAGTAATTGGGAGCAATGATGTCATTTTAAAAAGAGCAACTGCGTTGATGTTATCAAAGCGTGTATTCAAGGTATCAATACAAAAACGATTCCAGAAACAATGACAGGGACATTTGTGGCTTCAGCAAATCAGTCTTTTTTGGAGTTGAAGGGAATACAGTTGGATTACTGATCAGACACTTTACAATTTTACACGGTTTAACTATTTAGAATATGATTAACCTGAACAGTTTCACCAGTGCACGTGAAAACACTAAAAGCCAGTTGATAACTAAGATTCGGCTCTCACCTTTCATTCATTATAGCCTTTTGCCTTTGAGTAACCAAAGTCATGTGTTTCCCTCATTTGTTTTTATTTTTCAAATAAAAATTATTGACCTTTTTGTACCCACTTAAGATAAATTGAAGAGTGACTGTTAAGATATAACGGCGAGCCTTTCCTGTCTGTTCCCTTCGCCATGGCTAAGTTCAGCTATGGGTTGGGTGTTTAGAGCTTCCAGTGCTCTCCTGAGCAGTTCACGGACCTCTCTGTTCACCACATTTGGAAGGATGCTCTGGTGTTGGACTGTTAAGGTGCTGTGAACACGTACACATTCCCTGTTACTGACAGTAATGCTACCAGCACGTTCTGAGGCAAGAATCAATGGTACGTTGGTGGGTGTGCATTCGAGAGTCGCAGGCAAACAGTATCAGGGAGCTGCTGTGGGATCATATATTAAATATTACGATCTTGCCGCTGAAGTACTTTTCTCACAAATACTGACATGTATGCATTCTTTCAACGGTTCTTTTGAGCCCCTACTTTGTTCCCTCTTACGTGAAATGCTGGGCTGTACCTACGATGGAAGTAGGTGCAGCTTTACACAGGATGTGCAGAAAAGGCCTCTCTACGTAGAGGCCCAAACAGCTTAGCTGACCCCGTAATGATGAGGAAGCAGCCATACGGCCCAAGTATTAGGGGTAAGCATTTCGCGTAGAGGGAATGAGAGGGAACGGGGCCGTGGCTTCTCTAAAAGCAGGGTCTGGAGACACTTGGTTGTCTGGAAACAGTGAGGGTGCAGATGCTACTGGTACCAAGTTGGTAGAGGTTGGGGTGCTGCTCAGCATCCTTGCAGGGCACGGACAGCCCCCCACAACCAAGAAGCATCCTGCCTGAGGTGTCGGTCGTGCCCAGCTCAGAGACCCTCATTTGGGAGTGGTAGGAGAGCCAGCATGGAGAGCCATGGGCAAGGAGGGGTCGCCAGGGAACGGTCACGTAGGGTCTTGTAGGTGACCGTTTGACTCTTATAAGATGAGTTGAAAGCCATGGAAAGGTTTTTAAATGGGGGAATGACAAGATTTGATTTAAAAAGACCTCTGAGGCTACTCTCTAGTGAATGGATTGTGGAGGGTTAAGTGTGAAGGCGAAGAACCGTTTTAGTGGTTCTCGCTGTGGTTGAGAGTAGAGCTGGCTAGTGGCTGGGATCAGAACACTGAGAAACAAGTAGTACGTGACCTTGGATAGATTTCAGAGCTGGTGCTAAGGCACTTGATGGACTGGAAGCATTCTTGTCTTCGTATCATCAGTGCACGAAGAAAGGGATCAGAGCAGAGGGCACTCAGAAATGGTTTTTATCTAATATTCAGCAGGAGGAAAAAACTTTTCAAGTCTGTCAGTGAAGAACAGAATATCAGTCTGGTTTTCTCTCCTCGTTTCACAGCCCTGTTTTCAACACAAATGAATTACTGAGTAATTTTGTATCTCTTGGTTTGTGCTTCTTTCTTGAAATTAATTTAAAGAATGTTGGCATTTAGTGGAGTTCGAGGCTGCTGCAGCCAGCACATTAGTCTTCTGTGAAACACAGTTTTATTTTCCCTTTTTGTTGGTATTAGGGTTGCCGAAGTATAATTCCTGTGTTGTTAATAAAAAAAATGTCATTAGAAAAACAACTTTTTTAGCGTTTATTCATTTTTGAGAGACAAAGAGAAACAGTGCAGTGGGGGAGGGGCAGAAAGGGAGGGAGACACAGAATCAGAAGCAGGCTCTAGGCTCTGAGCTGTCAGCACAGAGCCTGATGCGGGGCTCGAACTCACAGACTGAGATCATGATCTGAGCTGAAGTCGGATGCTCAACCGACTGAGCCACCAAGGCACCCCTAAAGAAATTTCATTTTAATAGTTCTTAGTAAAAAAAAACCAAAAAACCTAAACCCAACAATAAATATTTCATAAATATTTCTGATGTTGAAGAAAAGAGGGGTGTGGGATAAGAAGACCTTTTTCCTTTGCCAGGGTAAGGAAATGTTTTGGTTGAGTATTTTTGTTCTTTGAGTGCTCATGCATTGATGACGGCTCATTTGCAACTGGAATATTTTCCTTAAGTTTAGGAACTTGATTTAGTTTCTCGTTACATTTTCCAATGCATGATTACAAGAGAAAAAGTAAACATTTTTGTAGCTAGGAACTGGTTTCTTCTCTCTCTATCTCGGACTAGCTGAGGCGCGAATATCCTTTCCCCCTAATTATGTGCTAAGCTCTTTTAGCTTTGTTTTAATTATGGTAAATCTCCTCTAATGGAGAAGCTTAATGTCAATACTTTCATACACTTTCTTTTTAAAGAACTTGCCAGATGAAGAGAAATTTTGTTGTGACATGTATATTTCCATGGCTCTTTGTGCTAGAGAATGAAAATTGCTCAAGTATATAGCAGTTTATTGAAATGTCAGATTAACATGAGATCAAATAGAATGCAGTTCGGAAAGTAAATCTGCTGCAAAGTGTGTCTCCAAATGTGGAAAGGATTTTGAATCTGTATCTTTATGTGGGGATTCAGTTTGTCTTTATTCAATCATGCTGGTAGAGACTGCCTGAAACTTGCCTAAAGTAGATGTGTTTTCCCCCCAAAAAATATGGTACTGGTGTGCTAAGGATGTTTGTTGATTGAATTGTACAAAATTTTCTCAGAATTGCTTATTTTCACATCCAAGACAAACAGGAAAACAGTTGGCTGTTTCCTCTTAGCATCTTATTTAATTTCAATGAGTTTTTGTAAATGATTTATGTTAGTACTATACAGTGAAATAAACGAGCTGAAAATATTTCAGATATAATCATAGATAAAAATAGAATAAAAGTCTGGCTGAATGACAGCGGCAGCGGCTCTCATGCCATTTTCGTAGGCTTCTCTGGACTGCCTGTTTTACCACGCTCTGAGATTTCCAGCACATTCTGGATCTTCTTGTACTTTTCTACCCTAAATGATTTTTAGATTTTTTAAATACTGCATTATTCCTAAAGCTTCTGTTTATGAGTCTGTCATAATTTCAGATATAATAAAGGTAATATTTATTTTTTGCTACAGGGAATTTTTTTTTTCTGAAACATAAGTTTAAAGTTACATTTAAGTATAAGTTGGATACTTGTGAAATGGTAGAACTGGGCTGTCTATAGGTCTTGATTTTGCTTCTGTTTTAGGGAGTCAGTTACATACTATGTTTTTGATAATGTAGGGGTGGATTTGAGGTTTATGTAACTAGGGAGTATAGAGTTGTCTATCAGGTGAAAATACTGAATTCTCTTTCACAATTTTATGGTTGATTTCACAGTTATATCATGAATTTTGCAGGTCTCAGAATAGCTGATGTTCCTCCCCTTCTCCTTGACGCCTCCATTCACATGGAATGATGGGTTACGAAAAGCCCTCACTGACGTGGATGGGGAGCAGAGGGGGGCTGGAGCGGAGCGGGACAGTTGGCGCACACTGTGTCCCCCCAGTTCCGGGGCCCCTGAGTGGGCCAGCCCCACGTCCAGCCTGCTCCTAAATGGCGTGCGCCCTCTGATCTTCCGGCATCCGCTGTGTATTTGTTGGTGCGCCCTGGGTTCCTTGAGCAGCTCTGGATTCCTATGTTAACAAAGTTGTCAAAATGTATATGAACAGTGACAACACACTCTGTAGAACTTGTATATATACCCTCAGGTTCTACTTTATAACTTAACATCATAAAATATCATTTTTCTCCTACAGAATGATCTTAAATGTAATAATCTCTAATTAAGACACAACAGTATGTGCATATGGGCAGCTCAGGACCTCAGGATAGGAGCACTGACTTTTGTAGGTAGAGGATCTTGTGTAGAATTTTCTATTTGTTTCTGGATTATTTTTCAATCTTTTTAAAGCAGAATAATAAGTTATGAGTGGTGTTCTCCCCAGATATTTCATGTGTAGGTAAACAGCGTAATGGAGGACTCGCCGAGCCAAGTGCATGACTCATACTACTTTATTCTTTGCTGTTTATGTCTGCATAGAATATTTTAGTTATTCTGTAAGTACATAGCCATAAATACGGTGATTAAAATAGCTACTTGTGAACTGCACTGAAGGAAAAAACCCTTATGTGCATTAGCCTTTTAGCATTAATTATCATGTTACCAAAATATTCCATGTGATTTTTAATAAACATACAGCATTTCCAGATTTAATATTTTCCAGGTCTAATATTAGAAAATTGTCGTCACTCTTTGGGTGGCTGGAATTTTCCATATCATTCTTACAACAGTTTTGGTGGAAGAACCTTTGAAAATGTCTTTTGTATCATATGTTTTGTGTATTTTTTGAAGAGAAGTAGAACTCAAGTAAAAAAATATATCAAAACCAGTTCCGAGAAAAGAGGAATTTTTTATGGCCAATTGTCTCACCATTAAATAGAACAGCTCCAGTCTCCCAGCTGAAGTTGCTTCTACTTTGCTAGTTAGATAGAGCTGTTTTGAGGCTGTAGTCATTTATCCGGACGCTGCATACCGCTTAATGACAATTGATTTGGAGATGCCAGCATGACATAAATCTGAAGTTGTGGCAAAGTACCAGCCTAAATACACATTTGGAAAGGTCAGTAATAAGCATTTATACAATAAAGAATAGAAAACCACTGAAAATGAGAGTGGAGTCCGTGTACTTGATAATTAAGTCTAAAATCAAAGGCAGGTTTCACACATGAGTGCATGAGACTAGTATAAGTATCTGTGGATCAAATTCACATTGTGGTTTTGCTTGATTAGGATTAGCTTTTTAGGCAAACAGCTGATTGGGGTTTGAAGGGTCAGTTGAGCACGGACAAAAGAAAAGTCTTGTCTAAGAAGGGAAGGCAGAGAGAAATCCACTAACTTGCTTTGCTTGTAAATGCTTTTTCTCCTCTCTCTTTCACTGTGTGGGGCAGTTACTTTTGTCACATGACCATGTCATTTCAAGGGCTGTGTGTGTGTATGTGAAATAATCAAATAAAGCTAAACAGAATACATTATGCTAAAAACTAATTTAATAATAGGGGCGCCTGGGTGACTCAGTCGATTAAGCATCTGACTTGTCTTAGATCATGATCTCACAGTTCATGGGCTCAAGCCCCGCATTGGGCTCTGTGCTGACAGCTCAGAGCCTGGAGCCTGCTTCAGATTCTGTGCCTCCTTCTCTCTCTGCCCGTTTCCTGCTCACCCTCTGTCTCTTTCTCTCTCTCAAAAATAATAGATAAAACATAAAAAAATTAAAGCTTAAGCAAATTTATCTAAGTTTAAATTTTTGAATTATTTTCTTAGTTTCCTTTTAAGTATGTCATCCAGATGTTGCATTTTGATGGTGGGGGCGGAATCTCACGGATAACAGAAATGAATTGATGGGTTTTCTCACCATTGAAGTTTTGAGGAATTGACTTTAAAAATGGTGATAAGCTTGTCATCTTAACAATGACAGATTTTCATGTAAATATCCTTTAATTACATTTTATTAAATTTATGTTTTAAGAGAGTTATGCAGTGATGCATTAGGTACCTACTATGTATGTAACCCTCACATGAATATAAATAATGTTCATCACCAACCCTGACTTGCACATTTAAAAGTGAATTCAGGAATTTACCCAAGGGATACAGAAATGCTGATGTATAGGAGCACATGTACCCCAATGTTCATAGCAGNCAAAGCATTATTAGTACAGGGGTCAGAGGTGATCCTAAAAGATCAGTTTTCTTACAACTGCACACTATCAGAGCTCTAGCACATTTCCCTGGACTTCTCTGTACCTTCAGAGGCTTCTTGCCCCACTTTCCTCAAGGGCAGGTGCGTGCAGATTCCTGAATAAAAATAGTGTGTTGGATGACAGCTTTCCCTGCCTTGCTATACAGCCCAGAAATATCTTATGGGGAAACATTTTAGCATTTGGTTAAACTGTGCTGTTCTGTTTGTATCCAGTTACTTCTCCAGCTGAGGGTGTGTTTACGGTTATCCCTGTAATTGTTACCCTGGTCTCTGATTTAGGCATGGACACAGATACTTCTTAGATGAGTGAATATGTGCGGAAACAGACATGGAGCAGAAAATGCTGGCACAGCACCCAGTTCCGGGCATGTCCTGAGGGCCGTGACGGAAGCGGGAGTAGGTGGCAGAGGAGCTGGGGAAGTGGGCCTTCAGAGGGGAGGTGGTCCCAAGGCGGGAGGGTGGAGAAGGGGTTGGTCGCTGGAGCTGCGGCTGGAGTGTAGGGAGGGCATGTCACGGGGCGCTGTGGCGGCGCACGGTCCCCGGGAGCCCAGCGGTGGCACCACACGGAAACCCGGAGCCTGGGGCTGGCTGACCGATCGCCGAAAGGCTGCCTTTGAAGTCGCGTGCCCTGGCTTAGTATTTCAGGGAGTTTTAACACAACCACAGTAATCTGAATACCGGTGTTCCTCCTTCTAGGATTTTCTTTATCACATAAGGGCTTTATCCTCATGAAGTCCGGAACGGGTGCAGCTGCTCAGCGAGGTCGTAACAGAGCCGGCCTCGTTCAGCCTCCTGCTCCCGGTCTTTAGGATGTAGTTTTCACCCTCCTGTTGCAGAGGAGAAGGGAGGTAGGGAAAGAAAGAAAAACACGTTTCCTTTCTTTCCTTTTAAACTTTTTAATTGGAAAGAATTTATTGACATGTTGCAGGAACAGTGCAAATAACATATGTTTCACCTAGTTTTGCCTCTTGTTGACATTTGGCTGTGTTTGTATGTTCCCTCCCTCTCTCTCTCTCTCTCTCTCTCTCTCTCTCTCTGTCTCTCTGTCTCTCTGAACTATTTGAGAGTAAGTGACATTATGACCCCTTCGCCTAAACACTTCACCCGACTCCCAGGAACTGGGTTTCTTCCATGCCCTTAGCACGGTGGAGCACTGTGATCATGTAACTCATGTTCACACTACCTTGTCTGTTGTTTATACTGTTGCGTCCAGCCCAGGGTCATGTGCTGCATCTTGTTACTGTGTTTCTTTCCTCTCATTTATCTAGAACAGTTCTTTGGTGTTTCTTTGTCTTTTTTAGCAACAATGTTTTTAGTTTTTAGTTTTATTTTTTTTTCTTAAATAGTTTGTTGTCAAGTTGGTTTCCATATAACACCCAGTGCTCATCCCCACAAGTGCCCTCCTCCATGCCCATCTCCCCCCTCCCCCCCATCCATCAGTCCTCAGTTTGTTCTCAGCATTCAAGAGTCTCTCATGGTTTGCCTCCTTCCCTTTCCCCAACTATTTTTCTCCTTCTCCTCCCGCATGGTCCTCCGTTAAATTCCTCCTAATTCTCCTATACGTGCAAACATACGGTGCCTGTCCTTCTCTGCCTGACTTATTTCACTCAGCATAACACCCTCGAGTTTCATCCATGTTGCTACACATGGCAAGATTTCCCTCAGGCCACTTGCTTTGTAGAATGTTCCTCAATTTTGGTTTGTCTTGCTTGCTTTCTGATTAGCTTCAGGGTATGCATTTTGGCAGGAACATCACCAAGGAGATGATGTCACGTCCTTCTTAGTGCTTTTATCAGACAGCTCTTGAGTATGTTTGCCCTATCATTAGTGGTGTTAACTTGTACCTAAAGTGGTATTACATTTCTCTATTGCAATGAACTTCTTCCCCCTTTATAATGAGTAATCTGTGCAGAGGTGCTTGGAGGCCGTAAATACTGGTTGTGTTTACCACCAGGCTTTCACTCCTTTTTTAGCATCCATTGGTGTTTCTTGCAAGAATCAATTATTGCTGTAAACAACTGCAGAATATCTTTTGGGATTTTACTTTATTTTTTTATTTTTTTATTTATTTTTTTTTGAGAGAGAGAGAGAGCATGAGCAGATGAAGGGCAGAAAGAGAGGGAGACAGATCCCAGATCAGGCTCCAGGCTCCATGCTGTCAGCACAGAGCCCAGTGAGGGGCCTCGAACTCCACAGAATACGAGATGATGACCTGAGCCGAAGCTGGACATTCCACTGAGCGAGCCCCCTGGAGTCTGTGGGGTTTTATTTTTTTACAGTGCAATGCCTTTGAGGGCAGCAGTCTGTATCCATCAGTGCATAGGAAACTGAATCTAGAGAAGAAATAAATAATACAGCAATCAGTGGAGGATCTCTCTTGGGCTGCGCTGGACTCTGGAGGAGGAAGGACGGCCCAGCTCTCGACATGCCAGAGCTCCTGAGCCAGGAGGGGTTTGTCTTCTATCAAGTGCTCCCTGCCTTCTAGCAGCGAAGTACTGTTCACTAAGTTTCTTTTCAGGTGGTGATCCTGAGAGAATTGTGACTTGATATCTGCTTCCTATGTTAGTTATTATTTTCTGAAAATGACATATCTCTGATCTCTTCTAGAGCGTTTCTATCATAGCATCGTAAAGCTATTAGAAAAAATATCTTGGGGGGCTCAGTCGGTTAAGTGTCCGACTTCATCTCAGGTCATGATCTCATAATTTGTGAGTTTGAGCCCTGCATCAGGCTCTGTGCTGATAGCTCAGAGCCTGGAGCCTGCTTCGGATTCTGTGTCTCTCTCTCTCTCTCTGCCCCTGCCCAGCTCATGTGCTCTCTGTCTGTCTCTCTCAAAAATAAATAAACATTTTTTTTTTTTGATCTGTGAATTCAGTGTCTTTGCATTATATCCAAGGAGAAATCCAAAAGATAGAAGTGCAGCTGTGGAGTCCAGAGCAAGATGTGAGCGAGAGTGATAGAGCTCAGTAATCAGTAGTGAAGGGACTGAGTCATGGCAGTTGGTGACATTACTCCGAAAAAGCACGTGTAGAGTAGGGCCTCCTCACCGAGGAGGTGTTTCCGTTAGCTCTCTGCAACTGTGTTTACAGATATTTTTTGTGGGAAGAGTCCATACTTTTTGTCAGATTCACAAAGAGGTCTGTGATAAAAAGGAGGTTAAGAACCACTGTCAAAGAATGAGACAAAATAAGGGATGGACAGAAGAGGAGTAGAATCTTACACAAGGAGGGTGGGCCTGGGTGAAGGACAGATCCTCAGCAGAAACGGCTACAACACTGGGAGAAAACCAGGAACCTATGTTGTTAGGGAAGCAGATTGAAGAGAGCGTATTTCAAGCAGGACTGAGTCAGTGGTGGGCAGTGTAATACGAGTGGCGAGGGGCCCAGGAAGAGAAGGAAGGAAGGGTTGCCTTGGATGTGACAGCGGGTCCACCCCTGGGCTCTGGACTGGGGCCCTCGGTGGCCTCCAAAGAGCAGATTGCCCCAAGGGTGATGGTGAAGAAAAGAAAGTCACCGTGGTTGTTCCTTCTAGAGGCTTCTTTAGGAGAGGAGGCGGGGGGACAGTGCTTAGTGGGGTAGACCCTGACTGTTCGTTACCATCATTGGTTTTGGTGTAAAAATGGTTTAAATGCAGGGAGGCAGTTAGAGCGGGAGAAAGGGAAGAACAGAAGGTCCTGAAGAGGCCGGTGGAGTTGGTGCTTGGAAAGGTAATTCGGTCGGGATTGTCAGACCTCCCCGCCAGTATCCCTTTCTTGACATTAAAACTCTTGTCTGAACCTGTTTAGCAAATAAATGTTTATTGAATTGGTAAATTGGGGCGGGTAGGTATCCAGTTTATGCCAAATACGTGTTTTCCTCATAGCTAAGAATTTAACTTATGTTCCAGACTTTTTAATTTGAGGGTGGGGTGAGGTGCTGGCTAGGAAGCAACACCATTCTTTTTATTTCTTATTTTAGAGACAGAGAGAGTGTTTTTTTATGAGTGCGAGTGAGCATGCAGATGGGGGAGGCGCAGAGAGGGGAGGACGGAGGATCTAAAGCCTGCTCTGTGCCGGCAGCAGAGTGCTTGTGGCGGGGCTCAGCCTCCCAAACCGTGAGATCATGACCTGAGCCAAAGTCAGATGCTTCACTGACTGAGCCAGCCAGGTGCCCTGTGGGAGAGAGAGAATCTCAAGCTGGCTTCACGCTCAGCACGGAGCCTGACATGTGGCTCCATTCCATGACCCTGGACTGTGACCTGAGCCTAAACCAAAAGTCAGAGGCTCAACCAACTGAGCCACCCAGGCGCCCCTCGGAAGCAACACAATTCTTTAAAAGTGTTTGTGGAGTATCCGCACTGTTATCAGCTATTGGGTCTGCTGTATAGATAACAGATGGTGGAGAATTGGCATTTTTGAGGCAGAAGCCAGGGACATACATTATCTCCTTAAATCTTCACACATCTCTCTGCAAGATGGACGTCACTGTTCTCACTTTTATAGACATGAGGTCCAGCGCGTAAGGATGGCTGCGTGATTGCCCAACTTTCCCATTTACGGGAGTTAGATTCGAACACGCGTCTGTGTAACTGCAGATTCCGAGTTTGTTGTCACTCCATCTGCTACTGGGTGGAGCGTCCGTGGGGGCCTAGTGAGTGCGTCGCCCCGCCCACCACACGCTTCACACCCAGACATTTGACAGCGCCTTGCCCTGGTGTTCCGATGACGTTGCTGTACCGCTAGCCCCCTTCTGTCGCCTCTGCCTCCTCGTTGTCCGCGTCAGTGACCGTCAACACGGTCAGTAAGGAGTACTTCCCTCCTCTCCAGGCCCTGGCCTTTTTGTCTCCATTGTTTCAGTGCTTTGGGGACGAGGTCTGCTTGTTGACCCGTGTAATTAGAGCGGTCGTTCCTCGTGTTCCTGCCACTCGCTGCCTGCTGTGCAGGAAGGTTGGCGGGGTGTGGGTCCTCTCGCCCAGCAGTCACATGCTCCTTTCCTACTCGCCGGAACTCGTGGGTCAGCCCCCAGGAGCTTGACTGCCTGGCCTTCCCTTCCTTTTGCTTCATTTGCTCACTGTCTGCTGCTTCTGGCCCTTTGTTGGTGAAAGAGATGCATTTCCGTCCTCACTTCCCGACTCGATGGAAGCTTAGGGCGATGATTCTGTCGCTGCTGGAAGGGCGTCTTCCCAAGTCTTTGTAGCAGTAGACTGAATATGGGTTATAAATATTTTAATAAAGTAAAGATGGCTCTGATCACAGCCTTCAAACTTTAAAGATTAAGTTAACACTTTTGGCTTCTCTTGGGGGTATCTAGGCTCTGAAGTCATGTGGGTGATTCCTCTTTTGGCTAATCATTTTATTATGCCCGTTTAATGGCAAAGTCAAGAAAATGAATTGTATAACGTATTAAATAGAGTCATTTAAAAACCTATATTAAATGCCCATTAAAGGTTTTTTACAAGTAGTTGGGGTGCTTGAGTGACCCAGTTAAGCGTCTGACTCCTAATTTCAGCTTGGGTGATGATCTCACAGTTCCTGAGTTCAATCCCTGCATTGGGCTGTGCACTCACTTTGCAGAGCCTGCTTGGGGTCCCGTCTCCCACTTTCTGGTCCTCTCCTGCCTGCATGCTCTCCCTCTCTCAAAAATAAATAGTAAACGTTAAAAAAAAATTTAAGGGATGCCTGGGTGGCTCAGTCGGTTAAGCGTCCGACTTCGGCTCAGGTCATGATCTCACGGTTCATGGGTTCGAGCCCTGCGTCGGGCTCTGTGCTGACAGCTCAGAGCCTGGAGCCTGTTTCGGATTCTGTGTCTCCCTCTCTCTCTGACCCTCCCCTGCTCACACTGTCTCTCTCTCTCAGAAATAAATTATTTTTAAAAAGTTAAAAAAAATAAAAATAATTTTTAAAAGTATTTTTACAAGTAGTCCTTTTTAAAACCTGGCCATTTCAAGGCCTGTTTTTCCTTCCCCCAAGTACCTATGTAGGTTTTGTGTTTTATAATTTATCAGCATACATTTTTAAAACACCTTTTTCCCCCCATTTATAGTCTCTTTGAAGTAATGTTTTCTCATACTTCTCTTATTATTTGGATGCTTTAGGATTTCAAGTTGGATGCTGTCTATATCCAACAAGTAGACAGCAGTTATTTGTTGCATGGTAGCGGAATATGTTAGTTGTTTGGACCTTTGTTCTCTCAAGAGTAGTCTGAGGTTCCTCTAGATACCATGGTAGAATTGTATGTATTCACAATTTGGTAGTCATGGCTTACTATAATCTTGTTGATTTGTTATCTCTGTAGAAATAAAAAAAATTTAAGTACCTTGGATTTAAGATAATAAATATATACTTTAAAAATTGGGGGCCGTAAGAATAGACTTTTTATATTGTGACAAATAAAGACCCATTAGTTTCCTGAAATAAATTTTCAAGTTGAAGCTTCAGAACAAAAACACGGTGCTCCCAAATTGGAGGAAATAACTAGGAGAAATTATTTGACCTTATTATCATGTGAAATTAGAGCAAATATGATAAATTCTAGGCATATAGGTTGATTATTAAATATAAAAAGCAAATGTATAGGTCTGCCTGTAGAACAGAATATTCACTATCGGAAGTGTTCGCGTTTGCAGCATAACAGTAATGTACAGGCAGCTTGGCGAGCACTGCTGGGTTTTTTAATTTATTTATTAAAAAAAATTTTTTAAATGTTTTATGTATTTCTGAGAGGGAGAGAGAGAGAGAGACAGTATGAGCAGGGGAGGGTCAGAGAGAGGGAGACACAGAATCTGAAACAGGATCCAGGCTCTGAGCTGTCAGCACAGAGTCCAACGCAGGGCTCGAACCCACGAACTGTGAGATCACGACCTGAGCCGAAGCCAGATGCTTAATCAACTGAGCCCCCCAGGTGGTCCGTGCACTGCTGGTTTTTTTACCTGAATGATTTACTAGAATGATTTTTGACATAGTTTTGAGTAGAAACTGTGGTCTGTGATGTTTAAAACAGAATTTTGATTTGCTCTACATTTTGCTAATGAAAAATTTCACTTTGTGTTTTCTCTGCTAAATGATTTCTTATCAGCAGTTAATGCTCTTCAGACCACTTTGCTCCTAATACTGTGTTTTCAGAAGCATCATTAACATTCAGCATGAAACATAGAACTCTTACCAAAGGATAAAATAAAAGCAAGGCATCGCATTCTGGCTTTTGATTTTTTTTTTTTTTTTTNTGCTTCCCTAGGCTTGAACATGTGCTAGTTTCTCACGTGGGATAGATAATAGCATTACAAGGTCACAGTTTGCTCTTTTCTCAGGTGCTCGAGGTGTTCTATCTTGGTGGTGGTTAAACCTTATTTTGTGAGTTCTGGCTTGACGTCTCAGTCAGCCTTTCTGCTCATCTCCGCGTGGGTGAGAATGAGGAAGTCGGTACACACATGCTGGGCTGTCCGGTGGCAGTGGTGTCAGAGGCTGCCACCTGTTGGAGCAGGACCTTGAGGAGGGTTTCAGAATTTCAATATTTGGAGAAGATCTGAGTTCTGCCATCTGTCTGGATTTATTTAAGTTTGTAGGTTAGCTGTTAGCAGATTTTAGCTACCGGATTAACTGCCCGAGTCACATACCCTTATGGTAAAGCCAGCGTATATCTAGTATCTAGCGTACATTCTCAGGTTTTTATTCAAGAGGAGAAACAATGGGAAGGATAAGTTCAGCTAATGATGTAACAGAGACCCAAAATAACAGTTACCTGAGACACGACAGGTGTTTGTTCTAAACGGTCTGTCACAAAAGGACGGGGCTGGGCAGTGCCGAACTGTGAGCACACAGGGACCCAGCCCACGATGCGGCCATTCGCCTTTCCTGCAGTGTGGCTCGCGCCCTCGTGGTCCTGGGTGGTGGTGGGCGGGCCAGGCAACTAAAAGCCACCTGGAACCTCCCCCCCCAACATTTCTCCATACACCTATTGACCAGTACTCAGTTACGTGGCTACAGAGGAACTGGAAAATGAAGGTTTTACAAAAATCACACGTCTTCCTAAAGTTCAGCGGTTCTGTTATTGAGGAAGAAGGAGAGAAAAAGGATACTGGAGAACGATTTGAAGTTTCTCTTCCAGAAGTTAAATCTGCTCTCTAATCTTGTATATTAAAATTATCAATATCCGCTTTGATTTTGATTGTTGTTTTGGGACCCATATGACTTACCGCCACTGGCATAGATCATTGAGGAGGCTGTGATTATGTTTGGGGTTCATGTTCTTTTAAAATCCCTTCTTCACTCTTAAGAGTTTCAGAAAAATTATTGGTAACTCCTTGAAAGTTAATATTTGGTCATTCTTAGGGTATACACATGCCAGTGCTTTTTATGTTTTGATGTTTGAAATGTTTATGAATTAAAACCATTGAAGTAGTACTATTACTGATATATTGGCCCAAAAAGTAGCCAGTTATATACAATTTATTTAAATGAAATTCATTTTAATTTGAAAACTAGTTTTTGACAGAGAAGTTTGATGATGACGATTGGTAGCAGGGTGTGAAAAGTACATGCTTCATTGTAACACTGTGGGGAGGGGCTGTATGGCCCTGTGGAGAGCGGGCCCAGTCCGGGTCTGGGAAGGTCCTGGGTAGAAGGGATATAGGAGCTCTTGGCAGATTAGGAGGCAGTAACTAGTAAAGGGAGAGGGGGAGAGAAGGGGGAGGGTGGGAAGATTCCAGTTGGAGAGTCGTGTATGCACATAGGTTGAGGTCAGAGAGATCCTGACCCAATGGGGGAGTCACCAGTGGCTCCAGACACCCAGAGTCTGGCTATGAAGCTGAAATGTGGTTGGAGACATAGTAGTGGCCAGGTCATGACAAGCCATCTTCGCTGTGCTACCTTTGAACTCCTTCCTGAAGACTGTAGAAAACTACAGAGGTTAGTGAAAATAATCAGTGTCCTTTAGAGACAATGGGGGCTGGTGGATGTGGAGGTTGGAGGGAAAAACACCAGTAAGGAGACTGCAGATTCAAGCCAGGCGGTAGACCATGAGGATGTCAGGGGTTAGGGAGAATAGAATCTGTAAAACCTGGTGATAAGTTGGATGTGAGGGGAAGATAAGAGGGAGGAGGCCAGCAACCCCCAGGGTTTAGAGTTGATCGTCTTAGTGCGGAACAGAATCAGACAAGCGAACCAAAAACCTCGTATCTCCTTGCATGTTGAATTCCAGATTTGCATCATCTACTTTACTCTCTAAATAGCTTTAAGATTCATTTCTGGTGATTATAAATTCATATTGGAGGAACAACTGGCCCCCATGTTTTGGTTTATTTTAGTTTTTGCATATATTATGGAGAAATGGTTCTCTGAAGTATAATTCTGTAAGTTTAGGAGATCTTTTAAGCTTAATTATAGAGCTAATTTAACACACTTTCCACTACATAACATTAAAACGTTGAATTTGCCTTCTGAAATGTTTCTTCACTGCGGATTTAGTTGAGCCTTCTTGTGTTAGAAGCAGACTCTAATTTGAAATTCAAAATAATTTAAAATTTTGAGCATTCTGCTAGTGATTACCTGGTTGAGATTATGAAGTGTTTGGTAGCTTTCACTGCTGGCCCCTTCATTTCACCTGGTGTTCTAGACCATTCCTTGTTAGGAGAAAAAAGCATTCTTTTTCAGGTTCTGATTTTGCTGTGGTGTAGGATTCTTCAGCTCCTTTTCCATTCAACAGTTCTTGACATCTTAGAATATGCCAGGCACTGGCCTAAGATTCGAAGAAGGTAAATTGACGTTCTCTCTACTCTCATGCACTTAAGTGTCTTAATATTTCAAATGTAATTAAAGAAAAAGGAATCTATAATCCTTAAATATGGACTTTGCTTATATGCTGTTTCCATAACTGATATAAAATAACCTTTTTTCTTAAAAGTCCCTGCAGCAACACAGACATGTCTCCCACACCGAGTGGTGCATCACTAGATTTGTAGCTAATGTGGTCATTTAGGATGATTTCTGGTTCTGCATGGGAGGAGCTTAGAAGGTCCCCTCCATCGTAAAACAAGTTAAAAGCTGAACAGACTGAAAAATCAACAACTGTTCTCGGATCCTTAGGAGAGAGGAGGACCAAGGGCTGACAGCAGCTCCCAGGCTGGAGACACAGGCACGTTCCGGGAGCGTGGGCCTCCTGGAGCAGACCCGGAGGAGAAACCAGTGAGAGAATCAGCACTGGGTGGGAAAACCCGGACCATGCTGAATTTCAGGAGGCTCAGTGTGGGCAAGTCTGAGAGTTAAAAACCCCAGGGAGTCCCAGTCATAGTGAGTCCTTACCATACACTGAGGTTAATCTCTGGAAGTTAGACCAGGATCCCACCAGCCCCCTTTGTCTCTAAAATGTCCCGCTGTAAAAATCCCCTCAAGCTTTTGACAGGGGCAGAGGAAAGGGAACCATCTTGAAATATGCCAGAGCACTCTATTCTTCATAAGGCCCGTCCTCAGGGGAAGCTGGCTAACGAGGGCCTTACCTGCTGGGATACTATGAGTCTAACTGGCCTGGGGAAGGGAAGTAGCCAACCCTGTGTAGCTCACTCTGGCCATCCTGTCCCACCCAAAGGGATAGAAGAAACCTTGAGAAACGCTTGTGAAGTTCATAGTCCAGAGGCCATGGCTCACTAAAAGAGCGAGAGCTAATCACAGGACGATAGACTGCTTCGCCTTCCTTCACCTTACCACCACATCACCAAAGGTTTATTTACAGACGCTCTTTTAACCTAGTACGTCATGTCCAACTTTCAAGAAATTACAACAAGGCATACCAAAAGGCAAAAGGCACAGTTTGAAGAGACAAAGTAAGCATCAGAACCAGCCATGGCAGTGATGCTGAGATGATTGGACTGGGAATTTTAATGTTTTTTTTTTTGTTTTTTGTTTTTTTTTTTTCTAGGAGAGAGAGAGACAGCGTGAGCAGGAGAGGGTCAGAGAGAGAGGGAGTCACAGACTGAAACAGGCTCCAGGCTCTGAGCTGGCAGTCAGCACAAGCGCCGACGTGGGGCTCGAACCCACAAACAGCGAGATCATGACCTAAGCGAAAGTCGGACGCTTAACCGACTAAGCCACCCGGGCGCCCCTGGACTGGGAATTTTAAACAGCTATGAGTACTATGCCAAGGACTCTAATGGATAAAGTAGCATGCAGAAGCAGGTGAGCGATGTAAGCAGACAGACAGGGATCCTAAGAACCACAAAGAAATCCTGGAGTTGAGAAACACTATAATAGAAATGAAGAATGCCTTTGATGGGCTTATTAGTAGACTGGATGTGGCTGAGGAGAGAATCTCTGAGCTCGAAGAAGTATCAATAGAAACCTCCAAAACCTAAACATAAAGAGAAAAGAGAACAGAGACTGAAAAAAACAAACAAAAAAAAAAAACACAGAATAACCAAGTGCTGTGGGACATCTACAAAAGGTTTGATCTGTAGATTGATCTATAGATTCAGCTTGATCTATAGATTCAGTGCAATCCAAATTAAAATCCTAACAAGTTATTTTGTTATTTTGCCATCAACAAACGGATACCAAAGTTTATATGCAGAACAAAAGGCCCAGAATAGCCAATACCGTATTGAAAGAGAAGGACAAAGTTAGAGGATTGATGTTAGTGACTTTAAGACTTAACTATAAAGCTACGTTATTCAAGATAGTGCAGTATTGGTGAAAGAATAGACAGATAGTGCAATGGAACAGAATAGGGAATCTAGAAATAGACCCCCACAAATATTGTCAACTGATCTTTGTCAAAGATCAGTTGCAAAGGCAACTGATTGCAAAGGCATTGTATTGCAAAGACAATACAGTGGAGCAAAGATAGTCTCTTCAACATATGGTTCCAGACCAAGTGGACACCCACATGCAGAAATGAATCTGACATAGACCTTACGTCCTTCACAAAAATTAACTCAAAATGAATTGTAGACCTAAATGTAAAACGCAAAACTATAAAACTCCTTGAAGATAACATAGGAGAAAACCTAGATGACCTTGGGCGTGGTGATGCCTTTTCAGATACAGTGAAAGAAATTATTGAGAAGTTGGACTTAAGTTAAAAACTTAATGCTCTGTGAAAAACAACGTCAAGAGAATTAGAAGATGAACCACAGACTGGGAGAAAGTATTTGCAAAAGGCACATTTGCTAAAGACTGTTATCTGTAATGTACAAAGAACTCTTGAAACTCAACAATAAGAAAACAACCTCAGTAAAAAATGAGCCAAAGACTTTAATAGACCCCTCACCAAAGAAAATACACTGATGGCAAATAAATATATGAAAAGATGCTGTGCATCATAGGTCATCAGGGAAGTGAAAATTAAAACAAAACTGAGATGCCATTACACACCTATTAGTCAAAATCTGGAACACTGACAACACCAAACGCAGGCCCGGGTGTGTGGTAACAAACACCCATCTGTTGTTGGTAGGAAAGCAAAACAGTCCAGCCACTTTGGAAGACTGTTTGATGGTTTTCGTAGAAAACTAAATATATTCTTACCATATGATCCAGCAGTTGTACACCTTGGTATTTCCCCAAGGGGGTTGAAGACTTACGTCCTCACAGAGCCCTGCACAGGGAGAGTTACAGCAGCTTTATTCATAAGTGCCCGAATTGGGAAGCTACCAATGTGTCCTTCAGTAGGTGAACGGATAGACAAACTGTGGTACCTCCGGACAATGCATTATTATCAGATAAAGAAATGAGCTTGCAAGCCATGAAAAGGCCTCAGGAAACCTGAAATGTGTATTACTAAGTGAAAGAAGCCTGTCTGAAAAGGCCACATACTGTCTAAGTCAGCCCTGTGATATCTAGAAAAGGAAAAACTATGGAGATCATAAAAAGATCAGTATGTGAGAAAGGAGGGAGGGGTTAATAGCTGGAGCACAGAGGATTTCGAGGGCAGTGAAATAACTATTATGATGATGATGATAAGTGTCATTACACATTCATCCAAAGGCGCAGAATGCACAGCACCAAGAATAACCCCAAGGGGAACAATGGACTTGGGATGACTATCATGTGTCAGTGCAGTTTCATCCATGATAACAAACGTACCGCTCAGCGTGGGATGTTGATAGTGGGGGAGGCTGTGTATGTGTCCAGGCTGGGCGTGTACAGAACATCTCTGTCCCTTCCTCTTAGTTTTGTTGTGAACCTAAAACTGTTCTATAAAAACAAACCTTAAAAAAAAAAAAGATAAAAGGGGGACGCCTGGGTGGCTCAGTCAGCTAAGCATCTGACTTGGGCTCAGGTCATGAGCTCACGGTTTTTGAGTTCGAGCCCACATCGGGCTCTCCCTACTGTCAGCATGGAGCTTGCTTAGGATCCTTTGCCCCTTTCTCTCCCTACCTTTCCCCTGCTCGCCTGTGTATGCTCATTCTCAAAAATAAATAAGCATTTGAAGAAAAGATGAAAGATGTGTCTGCTGCCACCGCCAATGCCTTGAGCAGCTCGATGCGTTGCATCTCATGACCATTCGTTAGAAAAATGAGAAAGTGCGTAAGACACTGTGGACCTAATGATAAAGTGCTGGTAATAGGTAAAGAGGGAGTCTTCTTGAAAATAAGCTAGAGATAAACTCTGGTTATTTAGATTTTATAGCTAGTTTAAGATGATGCAATTGTTGGAATTCCTATGTGAAAAATAACTTTGTTATTGCAAATTTTGCCTAAATTGCTTTTGTAATAGACTCTAATGCAATTGCTTTTAAAATGTACATTTTTGTTTCTTAGGATCAGAACTCACATAAATAGGTTCTACTTTTAGAATCACTGGCCTCTTTAGAGATATTGTGAATCTATTAATCTTTGAAATTAGAGGCCATTAGAAAATGAAATGGCTAGTGATCATGAAAATATATTTGAGAAACAAGTTGAGGAGTCACATTGTGATGTTCTTCAGCTTTTTGTTCTCACATCTACACAGTAATATGTCCTCAGCTAGTAGGAGGTAGAATAGTGCACTACCAGGCGGTATTATGTAGTGATCAAGACTCAAGTTTTTAGGGGCGCCTGGATGGCTCAGGCGGCTAAGCATCCAACTTCAGCTCAGGTCATGATCTCATGGTTCGTGGGTTCGAGCCCCACGTCAGGCTCAGTGCTGACAGCTAGCTCAGAGCCTGGAGCCTGTCTTCCGAGACTATATCTCCCTCTCTCTGACCCTCCCCTGCTCACACTGTCTCTCTGTCTCAAAAATGAATAATACATTAAAAAAACTAAAAAAAAAAAAAAGACTCGAGTTTTTAAATCAGATAGACTTGTGTGCAGATAGCCTCCTGCCACTAACTAGTCAGTCTAACATTACAGTGTGTCATTTTCATTGCTAAACTCCAGTTCCTTCTCTGTAAAAATGGGGCTCATCTGGAGCTTTCATGAGTATTATTGTGGAGAATAAATAAAATCTATGTCAAGCAGTTAGTGGAGTGCCTATTAGTAAACAGCAGGCACTAGGAAGTGGTACACGTTGCGATGACCACTATTCCTGCGTTGAGATCTTTAAAGCACTGCGGAAACAGTTTGTATGTTCTTAAGTTTGGAGGTTACCTGTGTTTCTTTGTTTCTAACTCTGTCAGTTAGATGCAGATAGCAGAGGGCACTGTGATTTTTACATAATTCAGTAGTTACATAGGAAAATCAGTTCATAAAAACAGAATTTGCTTTGTGTATGATCGCAATAAAAGCTGGGAGAATAACATAACTGTAGTGACAGGTATTAAAAAAAAAAACACAAAAACACGCTGGTACAGAATATTTAAATTCTACTTTTTTCTCTTTACCAAATAGAAATCTGTGTTGCAAACCAATATAAAGTTTACATTTTCAAAAAAATTGTTTCCATACATCCAGAGAAGGATTTATGTTATACCCAGTCACTTTCTTACAGGATCGGCAAAAGTTAAGAGAAATACAACTATGATTAAGTTGTAGTTTTAATAATTATTCTAATAAACTTACAGAAACATGACATATAGAATGCTAGGCCCTTTATCATTTTCATTATGAAAATTTATACACCAAAGGAGACTAAATAAAATAACACAAAAATGGCAGTAACAGTGGATTTCCGACTAAGTTTTTGGCAGCCAAGGGAGAAAGGAAATAAGGGAGATTGTAGTTTCATAGATTAATATGTTTGTCAGGAGAAAATTCACTTTTTTTCTGGCACCAAATTATATAGATGAAGGTGCCATGTGTTTAAATTATATGGGCAAAGCATGTTGAATGTCACAGTCGGTGTCTTCAGGTATGGTTTTTTCCTTCTTTTTTGTAACTATGGTCCTAGAGAAAGAATAAAAATGTTTGACCGCTTACACAGCCCTGAATATAGTGAAGGTGTGACACCCAGTTGTAACATGGTGAAGGCCTTTCGCTTCTAGGAGTTACTACACGCCAGGTGGGTGCTCCCTGGCACACTGGCTGCTGGTAGCGGGATGTAGGTCCCTAATGTCATCTCCAAACTGCCACTTTCAAGCCTCTGGTGCTTTCTCAGGAACTGGGAAGCCCTTTTTCAGTATTAGGATAGATGCCCAAGTGTAGATCCTTTATGGCCATCGACAGGAGAATGAATCCGGTTTTTCTAATTGTGAGCGAATTTGTACTTGGATTTTTTAAAAGGGAGTAGGTCTTCAGACTGATCCTTTTTTTCAGTTTCAGAGATTTGGAATCCCAAGTAGTTTAAGTTGTGGATGAAGTTAAAGAGGAGAAAGTAATCACACGTCTCAGATTTTGCTTCCTACGTAGTAAAAGCAAAGCTTTTATTGCCAAACTCCTGTGGCTTTCTGGTACAAATTGGGCACTTTCTGAGTGAATTATAAGTTGGATTTTTATTCTTATCTTGATCTTCATGTATAGAATGACTTAATGCTTTGATTAATTCATTTAAAATAATTCTTCTCAAATCCTTTGTTATAGATACATTATAGTCCCTTGAAGTAAAATTCGTAATTGTTTTTCCTTTTGCCTGACCGTAATGGTGCCTTAATCTGAAGAAATTACTCATATCCTTTTACTATTTTCTAATTTGTAAAATGAGGAACAGTGGCTGCTTTTTGTACTTTTTAGGGCTCTTGTTGGGTTGGGGGTCAGGCAGCTTCACAGTATAAAGAGAAAGGGATCAGAGCCCTGGCCGGTGCATTTGCTCACTTTGCCCCTCAGCGTGTTAACGGAAGTTTTCGGAGGCCCGTTCCCTCCCTCGTAAGTGGAGATAACGCGCGCGTCGCAGGGGTGCCATGAGACTAGAGAATAGTGGGCGGGCACGCCAGCAAGCAGGTTTTCCTGATGGCTCGGAATCACGGGTGGAGGCTAGCACCCTGTTCTGTGTTTCCAGCCCCAGGCACTCGGTGCGGGGACTCTCCCTGGCTGGGGCCCCAGGGGGTTCAGAGGCAGGCTTGGGTGAGTCTTGGGAATATTTTAATTGACTACACGTTACTGTTAGACGCAGGGAAAGAGGCTATGTCATTTCACACGCCGACTTCAGAGGAGCCGATGTTCTCCAAAGCTTTGTGTAGGCGGCCCCCTTTTCTGCAGTTAGTACCTTCTTCACTTGAGCCTCAGTTCAGCTCTGTCTGGTATTTTAACAACTCGTGTGCCATTGCAAACAGAGTAATTTCAAGAAAGCCTGAGGAGGAGATTCAATTCTTCCTTCCACGGGTCCCATCTGGCTCTTCTCCTGTTAGACTTCTGGCATTTTGTGACCTACAGTGCAGGCTTGCCGAGTTCCATCTGACCTCTTCATGTGTTCTCGTCCTTCGTCGAAATCTTAAATTGCATAAATCCTAGCTGGCGACACAGGGGAGGCCCTGAGTGTTCTGCACTCCAGGCACCAAGGTGGAATGCCTCAGGGCCACTTTGTGTGTGACAGAAATGAGAGCATGTCATCCATCATAAAGGCCTTGACCAGGAAAAACCAGGTCTCAGAAGACCATTGGGAAGAAGCTATGGTTGAGAATGCTTTTACTTATTTTTACTTAGTTTTTTAGTTTATTTCTTTTGGGAGAAAGCAAGAGAGCACAAGTGTGCGAGCAGGGGAGGGGTGGAGAGAGAGCAAGAGCGAGAACCCCAAGCAGGCTCCACGCTGTCAGTGCAGAGCCCAGCGCGGGGCTCCATCCCACCAACCATGCGATCGTGACCTGAGCTCAAGTCGAGCCTTCGACACTCAACGTCCTGAGTCACCCGGGTGCCCAGACATGATTTTAAATTATCTGCCAGAACAAACTCTCTTGCTGTTTTACTCTCTTCCGTTGACCCTTACTTCAGTGATGTCCTTTTAATGAAGACATCCATTATCTTTTTCACCTCCAAGTATTCACTCTTCTCCCCTAAATGTCAGTTAAATCCGGGATGGGAATGAAGCACCCTTCGTGTCTCTGAAAGGGGAGGGGCCTCTGTTTGTGACCAGAGCCAACCAGACCCTCTGCGGCCACTTGGCAGTTCGGAGCACTGGGCACTGGAAGGCTTTGCTGTGTTCTCTTGTCATTTCTTTTGGAACTGACATTTGGAATGTGGTCCTTCACATTGGTCCTTTATTGAAGGAATGACAGCTTACTATAATTGAAGGGTGGCCTGGCGTCTTTAGGTATATTTTAAAATGTTTTCTAAGGAATCACTCTCAGAGAGGGAGGGAAAATAATTTCCCTTCTCCCTTTCTGAGTTCTTAGCTGAGACCCTGTAATAAGTAACAGATTACCGCGAGAAGAGCAGTTGATTAACATGTCATGCACATGCGGGAGATACCCAGGAAAAATGGGTAACTTAAAGGTGTAGCTTTAAAATCCAGGACTAACTTCCATCTTGATAGGGAAAAAGGAGTGGGGGTGAAAGCCTCTTAGGGAGAATGAGTGGTTTTCAGGAAAGACGGACGGACCCTGAGAGGAACAGGTGGAAGATATGATGGATTGCAACGGGGTCTGTCTGGGGTGATATGGACTTCTGTCCTCCCATAAGTGGGTCCTCCCTGGTTGCTGAAACTCCCGGGGAGGGGACTTATGGCAGTTGAGCTCCTTCTGGAGGGCATGTGTTTAGGGACATAAGGGGAATTCAGAGAAAGCCTCTCCCTGCACTTGCTGTTTTCGAGTGTCTCCAGCTCAAAGCCACAAGACACCAAAGTGGCATATGTTGGGGTGGCATGTTCTGCAGACCCTTTATGCTAAACAGTCTCACTTTTAAAACTGGAATATTTGAAGGCCCAAGGAAGCATGTCCACTTTCAGGCTTCATTCCTCAGGTATACACAGGAAAATCTAGAGGACCAGGAAGTTGAGTAATAAATACTATATTGTACCCCTCACCTCTCCCTCCCCCACAGCACAACACAGCAAATGCATACAGCCCCACATGGTCCTGGCCGCAGGCCTCCCCAGAGCGGCGGCACTGGCAGTGACCATAAGGAAATGTATAGGTGATTTCCCTGTCTTCCCTTGCGTGCATGACTTGGACAGAACTGTGGGCCTGCGGTGGGTTGAGAATAAGACCCCCATTGCCCACATCGTGTCAGGGCAGCTCCAAGTTGACACGAGACTATATTACATGTCTTGTATGACGCACACAGTTGATAAGTCTGTGATAAGAGCTTTCCTGTGAGGAGAAGAAAAGCACATAAAGCATCTTCATGCCATAGGAGAGGTCAGTCGGCCCCATAGTATGTTCCATCCCGTGTCACCTTCGTGAGACGCTGGGGGCCCTGACATGTCACCTTCAGCAGTCCGCTGAGCTCCCGCTGGCTCACGTGCTAAATGCTGCTGCTTTTGCTCAGTCTTGCTTCACATCTTCAGTGGCTCTGGGCTAAGGCCGTGACGGTGGACACAGCACGGGAAAACCCCTGGGTCGCCTCTCTCCCCGTCTGTGCCTCCGTGGACAACGGCCGGCTCACATTTGCTGCTAGATGCTGGTGGCCCTATAGGTCGTTTCCTGGAAGTGCTTAGACGAGGGGAGGTTGGGTGCTAGCTGAGGAGTTGAGGAGATGACACTGGGCCTGTGTGTGCTTGCGCCTTGTGCCCAGCAGGTGCCCACACCCCACAGCCTCGAAACCAGCGCCTCCCTGAGGGGTGCAGCCAGAACATGAGTCCAGGTCTCTGTCCAGAACTCCTGCTCTCTCCTCTTCATAGCAGGGACTCTTTTAAATCTTCTTTACAAGATGTCTTCTTCTCAAGCACAACAGCTTGGGCCCATCATTCACAGGAACGTAGGAGAGGAATTGTCCTCTGTCCTGGAATTAACAGTGACGCCTGTATGTAAGTAAGAGCTAACCACACGCCTCCTGTGGGTGCGCGTTCAGTTCATTTCCTGAAGGACAGTGTGACCGAAAGAATCCAGTAACCACTGCTCTGAGCCACAGCAGTCCCCCCGCCCCCCCATAAAATGAGAATACCACTTCTCCGCTCCTGTGGTGATTCTGAGGGTTCAGCGTGACCGTCTCTGTGAAGGTTCTAGACTGTGTTGGTGCCGAGAAAGTAGCTCTGTCACAGTTGTGAGTCTTGACGGTATTTTCATCCCCAGATGTGGATACTTGTACTCACTCATATGAGGAAATTGTTCACGCATCAGCACATTTCCATGGAGTTATCCTCCTGTTGACTTTGAACTCTGTAGATCGCAGAAGTGGCACAGCAGTAAGCCAGACTCGCACCCAGACAGGGAGGTAGACAGCGCCTTGTAAGTGTGCACACAGCCCTGTCTGTGTGCTAATGACTTGTGTACGGTAAAGAGAGCAGACAGTATGGGCACTTTTCAAATCAGGAAAAGATTTGTTTTCTGGAGCTCTTTTACTAATTTTTAGATATTAAAGGAATGAGATGACATTGAATATTGTGCTTTGATTTTGAAAGAGATTCTTTGCATTTAAGTTCTAATGTACCTTGTTATTTTATTCCTGCTGTTGTAGGGAATATCTCGGTAAACAGCTCCAGTCCGAGCAGCCTCAGACTGCTGCCGCCCGAAGCTGAGCGCGCCGTCTGGCCTCACGGTCTCCAGCCTGCCCGCTTTACCTGGGACAGAGCCCCTGCTGTACGAAGCTCAGTCATTAGGGTCAGGAACAAATGATTTTTCATTTTTCTCGTGATTTTCCTCTGTTGTGTAGCTTTTCCCCAGTGCTGATTTTCGTTAAACATGTTTGCCCACTAAGTTGTATAAAACTAGGTACTTTCTGTAGCTAAGGAAACGACTACTGTTACCTATACTGCTTATAATTTCTGTATTTATTGTTCTCTGGAAATGAGTATAGTTATTAAAGAAAGATTCTCACTTCAAAAATGTTTTTCTCTTGTTCCTTACTTGGACTTTAACAAAAATCACCTATTTCCCCAGCCGAATTGTGAGAAATGTTGTAAAGTAGTGAATGGTAAGTAAATGTTTTGAACTTTTTTGTGTTTCTGTCTGCCCATCCATCCATCCATCCATCCACCTAGCTACTATCTACCGATTCATCATGCATCTGTCCATCTACCTATCCATCCATCCCCCATCTGTCTGTCCATCCATCCACCCATTCATTGTGCATCTGTCCATCCACCCACCCACCCATCCATCTACCCATCTATCCATCCATCCATGCACCCATCCCCCTCCCTCCCTCCCTTCCTTCCTTCCTTCCATTGATCCATCCACCCATCCATCCATCCATCCATCCATGCACACATACACATTGGAGCAATCCTCTACTAATATTTAAAGAACTTTAAAATTTTAAATACATTTTTAACATAATGCTGTGGTCCAAAAGATTTGCCTGTGAAGAACTTTAGCTTTTAGATTTTAGCTTTAGAATATTTCATTGATTTCCTGTACTTTCATTCTTGGGTTTTAGTACAAGTCTGTTTTCCTTTAAAAATTTTTGGCTTAAATATTGCCAATGGATGTTTATTTCTGTTCTCACCCTCTTTACCCTGAAACTACAGGCCTTCAGCAGCCCTCCTTCCCCCAAATCTGGGTCCTTTGTCTTTAAATCTCTCTCTGCATCTCATTTTTCGTTCATTTCCATTGTGTATTCCTAGCAATTCTTTGAATGCCAGGATGTTTGGTAAATGTGGGAAGGCTAATAAACTATTTTGGTAGGTTTTTCTCTTGTAGAAAGATACTCATAGCATCCATCTCCTGTTTAAAGATCGAATATTATTTTATTTTTAGCATAGAGATCCTATGGGAAAAGTTAGTTAAGATAATGGATGATTTTCTTGGTTAGTGAATTCATGTGACTTGACTTCATATTTCCAAGAAAATAGGTAGTCTGAATCAAACCAGTTTTTTCCTGACTGAAAGTTTTTTTTTTTTTTTTTTTAAAGTTTATTCATCTGTTGAAAGAGAGAGAGAATGAGCACATTCACACAGGGGAGGGGCAGAGAGGGGAGAGAGAGAATTCCAAGCAGGCTCTGTGCTGTCAGCCCCAAGCCCGATGGAGGCCAGTGCAAGGCTTGATCCCAGGAACATCGAGATCATGACCTGAGCCAGAATCAAGAGTCAGATGCTTAACCAACCAAGCCACCCAGGCACCCTGGGTATTATTGGATTTCATGATGAGGACATGATAGGTTCTACAATGTTTGATGGGAAACTCGACTAAATAAACCGATTTCTAAAATATCATCCATTAGGCAAACCTTATGAGACTCTAGAATGCTGAGAACAAACTGAGGGCTGATGGGGGTGGGGGAGAGGGGAAAGGGGGGTANCTGAGTAGGTATGCACAGTGATTTTATAAAAAACAAAAACAAAAACCTTCTGAATGTCTAAGCTTCTGATAGACATTCACATTAAAGATAGAATGAAATCAGGGTGCCTGGGTGGCTCAGTCGGTTGAGCATCTGACTTTGGCTCAGGTCATGATCTCACAGTTCATGGGTTCAAGCCCCACGTTGGCCTCTGTGCTGGCAGCTTGGAGCCTGGAGCCTGCTTCGAATTCTATCTCCCTCTTTCTCTGCCCCTCCCTTGCTCGTGCTCTGTCTCTGTCTCAAAACTAAATAAATGTTAAAAAAAATTATTTTAAAGGGAGAATGAAATAATATCTCGCTTGTTTGGAAACCTCCTTTTGGGGATCTTGTGGGCCCTCATCTTTTAAAAGATGTGTGGGAAGTCCATTGGCACCTGAAGCTTGTTCCCACACATTACACCAGGCCGGTCACAAATATCAGATTTAATAGAATATATCCAATTTAAAAAAAAAAACTTCTTCCTATTTAGCCATATCAGAGTAATTGAGGTTAATTTTCATATAATTAAAATTTAAATAATTTTGTAACCTCTTGCTGTCAGATCTTAGAAAGCTCAGAGCCAAGTTTTGATGCTTTTGATTTATTTGATAATTACTTAAAAGGTTCTCTGTTCTCATTCTTTGCCTTTGAAAATAGAGAATTTTTGAGACCAAATTTTGAAACCACTCAAAGATAGTAGGTGTCAGAGTTATTTTCCAAATCTGAACCTGATGATGAAATCACTTTTTAGCTTGAAATTTCTATTTTGCTGTACAGAATGTTCTGTTCTGGTTCAGAGATGCGGCCCCTTCAGCTTTCTGAACAAGTTTCCAACGGAAAAGGCAGCTCAACTTTCTGAACAAGGTTCTAATGGGAAGACAAATGAACTACTAATAATGTTATGTTACTTCATTTATGCAAATCTGACACTGAGTTCACATTTCTCTTTCAGTTTTTAAAAGAGAGTGTTGACTGCTCTTCCAAAAATAGAATAAAGGTGGAAGGAACACTTTTATGATAGAAGGAATACTGGCTCTAAACGCCTTACCTTCCAGTAACCGTCTACACTGTTGTCTTTAACCTTCCCAATGGAAGGAAGTATCGGGGAACTTGGTTGAAGGAACCAATATACAAAGATTACTGAATAACAGTGTCGCAGGTAGAAAGAAAATATTTTCAAGAATAGTGCAAAGGTAGAAGGGGGTGGAAATGGAATTACATTCTTGTAAGGTTCTTACTGTATATGTGAGGTGGTGTAACATTAACATAGGCAGTGATGAATTCAGGATGCGTATATAATTCTCTAGAGCAACCACTAAAACAATAAGCTAAGAGGTACAGCCAAATAGCCGTTAGTGAAGATACAATGGAATACTCAAAATTACCAAAAAAGGTTGAACAATAAGGGGTTACAAAGTAAATTGCAAGAAAATAGTCTTAACAGTAGCAATAGCTACATTCACGGAAACGGTCTGGCCTCTCCCCCCAACCCCCCCACACACACTCCACCCGCCCCGTTCTATATGCATCCAGATTTTTACGTGTTCAGTGCTATCACAAGCAGGAAACCCATTGCTCCCAATTGCCAAGATTTGGGAAGAAGGAACGTCTTCCCGATGGTTGAATTCTATCACCTACTCTCATCTGCTCCTTTGCAGCCTGTTAATGGAGTACAAAAGCAAAAGTTGAAGTTAGTTACCATTTGTCCAGCTTCTGAAGTTTTCTTGGTAGTGTTGGCTGTGATCTCTTTTTTGTTCTCCTTGTAGGTTTGTTCCTTTTGATTTGGTTTTGCTGGTTTATTCCTTTTTTAATTCTTTGTAGCCTCTAGGGTTGGGAAGGAAGCAGAGCCAAATGTGTGTGTTTAAAACGTTCACCACATTTAACCTAAAGTCCCAAAGGTGGCCTTTTTTTTCAATTTTTTATTAAAAAAATTTTTTAATGTTTATTTTTGAGAGAGAGAGACAGTGTAAGCAGTGATGGGCAGAGAGCAAGGGAGACACAGAATCTGAAGCAGGCTTCAGGCTCTGAGCTGTCCGCACGAAACCCATTGTGGGGCCCGCACCTACGAACCATGAGATCATGATCTGAGCCGATGTCTGCCGCTTAACCGACTGAGCCACCCAGGCGCCCCCCGCCCCCCGAAGGTGGTATTTTTTTTTAATTTTTTTTTAATGTTTTATTTATTTCTAGGAGAGAGAGAGAGAGAGAGACAGCGTGAGCAAGGGAGGGTCATAGAGAGAGGAAGTGACAGACTCTGAAACAGGCTCCAGGCTCTGAGCTGGCAGTCAGCACAGAGCCCGACGCAGGGCTCAAACCCACGAACCGCGAGATCATGACCTAAGCGAAAGTCGGACGCTTAACCGACTAAGCCACCCAGGCGCCCCCGAAGGTGGTATTTTTAATCAAAGGTGACATGTACAGATCATTTTAGAATAGGCTGAGATTAAATTTGGGAGTAAGAGCCGATGGGCCAGAGTGTGTGGACTCAGAGCTGGATTCTAGCGTCTGTTACAGCAATGCTTAACCATCTGAGGTTGTGAGGATTCAGATCTGTATTAGTGTGAAGGACTGAAAACAGACTGTCATCATTACATGGGATTATTTTGGCCGGCATCGTAGACAGATGGATATCCTGCCTCTTCTAGGTTGATACCAGTGGTAGGCAGCCTGCTCTATCGGAAGCCTCTAGTTAGAATGTTTTCTCCTTCTGGGCCAGTGTCAGTCTGTCATCATTTTCAACATTTGAGCCAAGTATTTGGAATAACAGGAGTCGATCCTTCAGGTTCGACTTTCTTTTAAGAACATTTATTCTAAAACAGTAATTCTTTGTCATCCAAAATAGTTCTGTTTGAGTGCTACACATTTTAGGAAGCATTCTGACATAGAAGGGGAGGCAAGCAGGTGCCCCCTGACCCTCCTGCCTGGAGAAGGGTCACAGAAGCCAAGTGTTGAGTTGGATGCTTGGTCTCTTGTCCCAGAACCACTTTAAAACAAGGCATTTGCAAGTGTTAGAGCCGGCCCTCTGAGGGCCTGCCTCCCGGGGACAGTGGTCGTGCCCTTGGTCACCACAAATGGAGGGGCTCTGTGCAGGGCGGTTGCCTTGGTGGCGCTCCGGGACCCTCTGCGGAGGCACAGCTGACTGCACCCACGGGCACCAAATAGGGAGATGGCGGTGGGCGGGGGGCGGCCCGTCTAGGTGCGGGGCCCAGCAGGACAGCCCCGGCTGACCCAGACCCGTCTTTTGAGACGATGGCATGCAGGATGGATACAGTGACAGGCAGCGAGATGATCCAGGCAGAGAGTCAGCGAGAGAGAGAGAGAGAGACAGAGAGAGAGGAGGCGAGCAGACTGGAGAGTTGGAGGGCAGCTGATGGGAGCGGCAGAGAGGCAGAGATGGGGCCAGTCTCATCCTGGCAGGAAAGCGGGGGCCCTGGGGACCTAGGGACCTGGGGCACCACACTGGCCGGGCCCCTCCTGCGAGCTGGCCGCTGGCCGGGCGTCACCTCCCTTGCATCCCCGAGTGTCCTTCCTTGTTCTCTGAGCCTTCCTCCCCAAGGTGCCTGGAGCACACTCTGGAAGAGGGAATACACCCTCGGGTGCCTTTTGTGCAGACTTGATCCACAGGAGGTGGGTGAGAGGGCGGTGCTGTCAGGCTTGCATGATGGGCACACAGGTGTTTGTCACTTGCAGACACAGGGGTCCGGAGGACTTTGAAGGCAAGCGAACTTTGCAGGGTCACGGTCAAAACTTCAAAGCTCCCTTGCCATCTAGGGAGGCTTATCCCCTGGCCAGTCCATCTTTCTGCCTACGTGTCTGTCCCTCTGTCCATTCTCCTATCCTCCACCCGAGTCATCTCCCTGAGGTTCTGTTTGTTGCCACCGAGACCTGAGTGCCTCCAAGACTCAGCAGTGACTGTGAAAGCGGCCTCCATTCTCCGCAGGAATGGAGAAGGTGGAGTTTCTGCTTTCACTCCCGAATCGGGAGCTCTAGCCCAGTGAGCGTTCCGTCTCCGTGCCTCATCAAATACACTATTGCAGTGACTTCCAGCACTGTCCCCCCAGGAACTGTCCCCAACCGCCACCCAGCAAATGACCCGTGACCCCTGAGTAGCCACTCCACATCCCTGTTTCCTCCCAGAGGAGCCCCGCCTGCCTCCCAGGGACCTTGGAGCTGGAATGCATGTGGAGATGCCCAGTCAGTCTCCGCAGTGTAATAGGCACAGCGGCTGATTTATTTTAACATAATATTATTCGTTATTTGGATGTAATTTCACACATACATTAAAGTAGCAGGAATAGTATAACAGGCTTCCTTATATCTCAGCTCAAGTTCATGCTGACTTCGTTACTGATACTTTAAAATGCACTGTATGGGGCGTCTGGGTGGCTCAGTCGGTCAAGTGTCCAGCTCAGGTCAGGATCTTGCCACTTCGTGGTTTGACCCCCGCGTTGGGCTCTGTGCTGAGAGTGTGGGAGCCTGCTTGGGATTCTCTGCCTTCTTTTCTCTCTTCCCCTCCCTGCTCATGCTCTGTCTCTCTCAAAATAAATTAAAAAAAAAAAAAATTAAAAAAATTAGTATCTGTAATATCTGGTGTGGGCAGGTGAGTGATGTTTTTTCCCCCAGACACTTTTTAGATGGTTGTTTTGTTTTTCCTTCTCCCAGTGTATCCTTCAAGATGAGATTTAAATCACTTCTTCAGGTTTCAAGAGTCCATTGAGATTTTACTGTGATTGATTTTCATCTACACATTAGTTTGGGAAGGCTTTTCTTGCATTACCCTTTCCCATTCAAAAACAGACTCTCTCTCCATTTAGTCAGCATGGCTAAGATTATGTGGCTTCAACGTTCGGATCCTACAAATTTTGCTGAAGTTATTTCCCCCTATTTCTTTAATTTTGTTTTTGTGAAAAGGATTTTTCTCCCATATCTTTCCTCACCACTACTGCTGGTATATAAGAACAGCACAAATGTATACCATTATCCTGTGTCTGATCACGCCATTGTATTGTTATTCACTTTAACAGTCTTTCAGTCTTACATTTTTTCTGGGTAAATAATCACATGTAATGACAATTTTATTCTTTCCAACAGCTGTGCACGTCCTTCCCGTTTCATGTCAGTAAAGGGGAGATCAAAGTTCAAAATAAGGTCTGCCTTATACTATGTATTAGATACTATCAAACTTCTTTAAGCTTCAGCTTTGTGACCCGTAACATAGAAAAATGATAGTCTCTGCTTCATGGAGTTGGAAGGGTCAAAGGAGAGGGTGCATGAGCCTGTGTGTAATAAACACTTAAAATGCTCCTTATCAGTTATCATATTGGTCTGAACTCAACAGGACAATACTACTTACTAGGGAATTCTTGGCAGGTCTGAATTTTTAAGGCGATGCCCCCAGTGTGTCCGTCTTCTGCAAGATTCATTTGTTGGCCTGAGATGATGACCATGTTCTGAAGAGATACGTGTGTTCCTGGCCTGCTCCGGGAGTCCCCCCAATCCACCGGAGATGTTGAGTTTTGTTGGTGCCTTCCTGTCAGCTATCAGAATCATCCTATGGAAGTTCGTATTTGACTTATGGATGCGATCTCCTGAGGTCACCCTCAAAAATGAATCTATGGACTTCTCAAAGCTAAACTATCTTTATAGTTCAGGAATAAATAGATTCCTTTGGGTCATGGCGAACGATTCTTTCAATATACAAGTAAGTACTGTTCATATTTTGAAATGCCTCCTGTTTTTTTAGAACTTTATGCCTTCATCCTAGTGTTTGATGAAAGTGTTGGCCAGACCATGACCAGGTTTAGAACCTGAAAATGGATTGAAGGCGCCCCAGATTCCAACCAGAACCTCAGCTCTATGTTGATCATACCTGTTGCACATTTTAGTAACTGAAGGACCATAGGGCGCAGAATTGGAGTTTCGGGTTTGTTTGAACGTCTTTGGCCTGCAAAGTATTCAGTGCTGAGTAGTGAGGGCTAATCACACGTAGACCTTACATAGATGTGTCCTTTAGGATGCTTTTGGCTCAAGCAATAGGAAACTTGCCTCATATTAGCTTAAGATCAGTGACTATGTCCCAAGCGAGAATAATGGGAGATCCTGTTCCCATCTTCCACTGTGCAGCTGCTGGCCCCGGGGCCCAGCTCCTCAGGCATCACACCAGACTCTCTCCCCCCACATCTGTCCTCTCCTAGAAGCCCCTAGCATCCTTCCTCTTCTCATGGCCAAAAGCGGTGCACAGTCAAGGGCCGGGCAGTGTGGGGTCAACTGGGATGAGCTTGCTGGCTTTTCAACCATCTTCTCCTGAAGCATCTGGAGGAGGGAGAGGAGTGAGCCTGAACACAGCGGGGCCTGCACGGGCGAAGGAGGATGGAGGAAATGGATGTGGAGTGTCTACCGTGTCAACCGTGCGGCGATCTGTAAAGCAGGACCCCTGATTGTGTGATGTCAGGGAGAGTGTCCCACACAGAGCCCTCGGAGGATAGGGAGGAGGAATCGGGGTCCTTGCTGGGGTTCTGCCAGTAAGTCTGGACCTTTATACCATGGCGGGGGTAAGCACCGACTCCTCAAGATCGCCATTCCTTAAAGTGAATGCTCATATATTCTCCCCAGCCTTCCTCCACAAGCCTGTGTTGTCGGTAATGCAGATCAAATTGTTCTTTTGTACTCATATCTGTAACCGCTGTTCCGTCTTCATGCTTATTCGGTATGTGCGGTACGAGTGGGAGCAGGCCCATCGGACTTCCTGTGCAGAACCAGCGGTGTATTGTTGAGAGTGCTGCAATGAACACTGGGGCACATGGACCCCAATGTTCATAGCAGCACTCTCCACAATAGCTAAAACATGGAAAGAGNATCAGGCAGTGCGGATGCAGAAGCCATCAGCCTGATGCCCGAGGCTTCCGACGGCTGCTTCCCGTTGAGTTCCCCTACCAGGAAGGGTTTCAGGGAACCAAGTGCCCGGAAAAGGCTGAGCTACAGGTGGAAGTTAGTCTGGCCGCAGAGAAAGCTCATCCTGAAAGCGACTGCAGGCGGCTGTCGGCCCTACCCCAGCGTGCATAGGCCCCGCTCCCTACCTCGGCAGCCCTAGGGGCTCAGGCAACAGGCCCCGCCCCCTCCTCTAACAGGCCCCGCCCCCCTCTTCCCACAGGCCCGCCCCACTTCTCCGACGGTTCCCGCCCCTCTCTTCCGACAGCGAATCTCCGCTCCAGACCGGACCGTCGGAGGGTGCGCGGTCGGGGAGTGCGGGGTGCGTGAGCGGCGGCTCTGCCAGCCCCAGGCTGGAGGCTTTGCGTCTGGACACACTCGTGCGGACTTGCGGTCTTGTACACGCTGCGCGTACACGGTATGAGCCTATGCCCCGGCTGCGGGGGCCCGAGCTCAGAGGTGCGTTTCAAAGTAGGGGCGTATCGTCCACAAACATGAAGATGTTTCGCTGCATTTGGCGCTTCCCATCTGTAGATGCAAAAAAGAACGCATAATGTCCCTGCAAGGTACCACCTGGATGGGTTTCCGGCTGAACCGACCCCTCCTCCTCACTGTCTTGGATACCGTTCCCAGACGTTGTGCCGATGAGAGCCGACACCCCCGGGGCCACGCCTGTCCGGGGACCACAGAGATGTGGGTTCTCGGTCTCCTTCTGCAGGGGCTGCAGGCTTTCCGCACAGGACTAATAAAATGAAAAAAGTCTTCAAAAATCAGCCTCTTAGAATATAAATGTTGGAGCCATGATTATCTATAAAAATCCCATTTTACAAAATGTCATTTTAATAAAAATTGTTCTGCGAGGAAGTTGTCTGAGTGACTCTGCATATTCAAATTTTGCAGGTCCCCATTAAGGTTTTACTGGTACATTTAAATGTTGGAAGAAGTTTGTAAGAAATAAGTCTCCTAAGGTAAGTCTGCCTACCTTATTTTTTCCTCCTAAGTTGCTGCTAAATATAAACGACTATTCTGGAGTGAATGTGTTCATGCTGAAGCTGGACAGAAAAGACCATACAAGAAGGCTGGAACTTTCTTTCCGGTACTGATGAATGTGAAAGAGGATGTAGTTAGCCTCACCAAATACCAGGCATGTCCATACATTTTTCCTAAGACGATTACTTTGTTTCCCAGTGATGGAATGTAGGCAGAAGGCCATACAAGATGACTTTCATGAGTATCAGTGGGAACGTAGACGGGCTCTCTGCCTGGAGCACCCTGCTTAGCGCTCAGGAGAGGTGTTAAAGCTGTCTCCCAGGACAGAGCTGGGTGCTGCGGAGCCTACAAGGTCCAGGTGAGCCTAGGGCTGCCCTGCGATGTGCCAACAGCCTGCGGATGAGGTGGGCACAGGGCTCAGCCACAGCTGATGACCGCGCCCCGGGGCCATTTCTCCATCCTGTGCTTTAACTTTTGAGGCTGAATCCATCGACTGGGCAGTAGCTTTCTTAAAGTGGGGCTCCAGCTTCAGAACCCCCTCCCCCGCCCGCTGTGCCAAAGACTACGTGGCATGTAAAGAAATTAAGAAAACAAACGAACAAACAAAAAAACAGAAAGTCTCATAAATACAGAGAACACAGCGGTGGTTGCCAGAGGGAGGTGGGGTGGGGCGATAAGTAAGAGTACAAACTTCCATTATAAAACGGGCACCTGGTGGCTTCGTTGGTTAAGCATCTGACCCTTGACTTTGGATTAGTTCATGGTCTCATGATTCGTGAGTTGGCACCCCGCATCGGGCTTTGTGAAGGCAGCGGAGAGCCTGCTTGGGGTTCTCTGTCTCTCTCTCTGCCCCTCTCAAAATAAATAAAAAATAAACTTAAAATTAACGAGTCATGGGGAGGAAAAGTACAGCATGGGGAATACAGTCAATAGTATTGTAATAACGTTGGGTGATGACAGATGGCGATGACGCTCAGTGACTCACAGTGGTGAGCACTGAGTAACGAATCTTCGAATCTCTATGTTGTACACCTGACACTAATATAACATCGTATGCCAACTGTGCTTCAATAAAATTAATAAGTAAAAAAAAACAAAAAAAAAGAAATTCAGAAAACGCCATTTCTTGTAAGAAAGCTACCCCCCACCCCCACTTTGGGAGGCGGGGAACAGAAAAAGGCAATGAATTACCCTAGTGTAGAGTAAGCGTGACAGATAAAACTTAGATCTTCAGAGTTGGGGGCACCATTCATCCATCTCTGGAATCCCGGGAAGAGGTCTGGGAATACCTTCTAACAGGTCAGAAATCAGTCGTTAGAGTTTAGAAATATCAGTCAGTGCGACCTAGATTATAAAGACTGACTGATCCAGGGCCTTGAACATGAAAATCTCACCTTCTGTTCCTTTTAGAGGTAGATGCTGTTCTCAAACTCTGGGCACAGGGAAGACTGCCTCTCCTAGCCCCCTCCTCGTTTGAAGAGAATAAGTGAAATGAGCTGAGAGGAAGTGAGGCATGTAACTTCCCAGGCTGAGGCTACACAAAGCCTATAGTGGATTCTCTAGTCTTGCTTCCCTTATCTTGGCAACCAAGAAGGCCACATGATCCCACCTTTAGAAATAAGAGATAAAAATAGGGGTCTGGAAGAAGACACAAGGGGACAGGTTGCCACGTGTATGAAAAGAGGCTGTCCCATAGGCATGCGAGAGGGGCCCTCAATTTGATCCCTTTCTTAAAGCCAAGTTAGATGAAGCTCCAAATTTGTGTGTGCGCTCAAAGAACCATTGTATTTCCCGTGTGGGTACTCCTTGAACTGCTGCACTAACTGATTTGCCCCTTTGCTCCTGGACCTGAGAAAAGGGCTTGATGAGAGATGGGGTGATAGTTTAGCTCAGGAGAAAGAGGGGCAAGGATCTCCCCAGGGTAAGAGACAGGTGAGATCGAAATCGCAGGTTTGCTGGTGATTGTCTCAGCGCTGGAAAAGTAGGTAGATATAAAGATAGGTGGAGCATTTTTGCGTGGTGCCCCCGGGAGGGGGGGTGTCAGGGGGAACACCTGAAAGACGCATTACGTCTTGCAAGGGACCACTTCATACAGATGTGAGCTACTAAGGATTCGGCTGTCAGTGGATCTTGTTGGGGACCCATCCTCATCAATTCTATGGAAAATGAACGAATTGCAGACAATTATAATCCATTAAAACATAGCAAGTGTCTCTTCCTCACCTTGTTCTTGATTATAGAATGGATTCGCTGCTATAACTAACTCGGCACACTCAACATGAACAGAATCATGTAAGGAGACATCATTTTCATGCTCTTCCTCCTCGTTCCAGCAACAGAAGGGCAAGCAGTTGCAAGGGGGTGAGTGCGTGATGCAGAGACTGTATCCCCGCCCCTCCAGCAACAGCAGTTCAGGGCTGGGAGGAAGAGAGGGTCATTTTAATGGACTAGAAGACTGATGTGTTGACCAGGTTGTTTTAATATTAAAAGTGACTGAAAAGTAAAGAATTATACTGAAATCCCAGTAAGGAAACTGATTAGAGAAAAAGGGGGGAATTTGATGGAAAAATTAATAGAGGAACAGTTTCTGGAAAAATATCATCTATATATGCATTTCAGTGAGATTCCTCAATCAAACCAATTACTTGTTTTATCTATCTATCTATCTATCTATCTATCTACCTATTCAATGTTCTCCACACTAGACTGTAAGCATCCTGAGATTCAAGACCAAGTCTGTTTTACTCACTAAAATATATCTAAATCTCAGGCCGTACCTGTACTAGGTGAAACTTGCTAAATATTTGCTGTATAAATGTTATGGAATTCTCCTCTGGATCTTTCCTGTCTCTACTATTGGTTACTACAAATTATGAAAATAGGTAAATAGTTCTGCTAACCTCACCGGAAATGACAAAAACAGAAACTAAAATGTATTGCATCTCATGTGCTGAGCACTGTGATAGGTGCTTTATGTGAAGTGGCCTGTCTGTACCCCACAAGGATGCCAAGGCAAGTGTTAATCTTACTTTATAGACAAGAGAACTAGAGCTAAGAGACATAAGAATGCAAAAAGTCACAAGTACAAAGCCAGGATTTAAACTCAAGTCAGTATACTCTTAACACTTACCCTGTAAAGGATCTTTGTACCTGGAGTATTCATCAATCACTTTCTTATATGTATTGTTTTTATTTTAACGAAACTTCTTATGTTTTCCATGGAAAACATTATTATGTTTATAGACTTCTGGGTTATTTTAGATGAAACAGAAAATCAAATATACTCCTTTTCCTCTTAAAAGTAGAGGAAGAGTTCTACTTCTTTCCCTGAAATGTTAACTGCTATGGTAATTAACTTTTATATTAGTTACCTCTTGTTGCATAACAATAATACCACAGAGACAGCAGCCTGAAATAACACATTTCTTGTATTACAGTTTCTGTGAGTCAGGAGTCTGGGCACGACTTAGCTGGGTCTTCAGCTCTAGAGTTTTCCAAAGCCGCACTTAGGTGTTGCTCAGGACAGTGGTCTCATCTGAAGTTTGGGAAAGTATCCACTTTCCCACTCACATGGTCCTGGGAAAAGATCAGTTCCTTGCATGCTGCTGGCTTGAGTGCTTCCATTTTTTACTGGCATTTGGCCAGAGGTCACCCTCAGCTCCGTGACACATGGCCCTCTCCAACTGGTAGTACCCAATATGGCGGCTTGTTTCTGCTAAAGCCATCAAGGTCTCTTCTGGAGACGAGCATTACAGTCCTATGTAACACAATCACATATCTGTAATCAAATATACACTGTCACTTTTGCTACATTCTGTGGATTAGAAGGAAGTCACAGGAGCACAGACACCAGGATGTGGGAGTCATGGTGGCCATGCATGCAGTCTTGCTGCCACACTTTCCCACCATGGACAACTAGAAAATCACACAAAACATATGAAGCAGCTTGTTCAGGCAGCGGACAACTAGTGCAGGGTATGGCCCCTGGGATAAACACACGAGATACACCCTGGGATTGTCTCGGCGGACTGCCCGGAGGCTGTTGCCAGGACCCAGTGGATACACTAGCGATTGTGCTCAGCTGTGGACCAAGATCAGCATTTGGAGAGACCAAAGCACCTAGGATTTGTAGGCAAACTACTGAAGAGGAGGGGCTTACGTAGAGCAAACTCTGAAGATCGAAAGAGGGATTCCTTCAAGTCTCAGGTGAATACTGGTTTGTACAGGCACAGGGTACCCCTCCACAGGGCCGAAAAGCAGTACGCCAAACAACTCTCAGAGCTCACATGGGGCTGGGGAGAGACCGTGTTTCCTCTTGCAGGAGGGAGAGAGCTCTAATCCATGAAAAAACAGTCTTCAGCAGTGTCATGCCTTAGTTGTGGCTAAACTAGCTCTAGACTAAAGGCTGCTCTAGATAGCCCTAACAAGTCTTAAAAGCAAGCTTTAAAATTTCCTAAGTAACCTGTGTGCCAACTTCTTTTAAAAGTATGCAGTGAAATTCAGTATCCAGCAACATAAAAGTCACAACATCTGGCATCCAGTTAAAAAAAAATCACAAAACCTGCAAAGACAAAAAAAAAATATGACTCACAATCAAGAGGGGAAAAAAAACCCACATTCAATGAAAACAAACCCAGAAATGATAAAATGAGAGTATTAGCAGATGAGGGTGTTAAAACAGCTATTGTAATATGCTCTAATGCTCAAGAATGTAGATGAAAACATGAATGTGCTGAGGAGATAAATCAAAGATATTAAGAAAGACATAAAAGGGGCACCTGGGTGGCTCAGTTGGTTGAGCATCCAACTTTGATTCAGGTCACGACCTCGCAGTTTGTGGGTTCAAGCCCCACATTAGGGCTCTGTGCTGACAGCTCAGAGCCTGGAGCCTGCTTCAGATTCTGTGTCTCCCTTTCTCTCTGCCCCTTCCCTGCTCATGTCTCTCTTTCTCTCAAAGATAAATAAATATTAAAAAAAAGAAGACCCAAATCAAACTACTGGAGGAAAAAAGAGATAATACTGGAAATAGAATACACACTTGATTGAATTAACCTCACACTAGACACTTCAGAAGAAAATCACAGGGGTCCTAAGTACACAGCAATAGAGACTATCCAAAATGAAACACACTGAAAAAAGGCTCATAGAGTTGTGGGATAATATCAAGTATTCTAACATATGTACAATTAAAATATGAGAAGGAGAAGGACTATGAGATAAGAAATAATGGCTACACATTTTCTACACTTGATGAAAACCATAAACCATAGACCCAAGAAACTCAATAGACCTCAAAAGGAAAAAATATTTTAAAACACAAATATCCCCAAGTCTACTACAGAAACTGAAATTGTAGGTGAAAACATTCCAACAGAGAAGAGAAAACTCCACCTTCAGCTGCTTTCACTGGTGAAATATACCAAAATTTAAAGGAAAAAGATACCATTTTTATAACAATTCCTCCAGACAAAAGAAGAGGAGGGAATACTTGCCAACTCATTTTTAGGGACCAGAATGACCATACACCACAACCAGGAAAAAAAAAATTACAAGAAGAAAGAAAAGAAAAGAAAACTATAGCCCAATATCCTTCATATACATGGATATAAAATTCTTAACAAAATTTTAGCAAAGTGAATCCAACAATGTGTAAGAAGGATAATGTGTCTCATCCACGTGGGGTTTAGTGCAGAAATTCAAAATGGATTTAACATTCAAAAATCAATCAATGGATGTCATCCAATTTACAGACTAAAAGATTCAAAGAGGACATACATGAATGAAAAAACATATTTTCATTGCATGCAAAAAACATTTCAACATATGCAAAGAAAGAATTTGACAAAATTCAATGCCTATTCACATAAAAATTCCTGGTGAACTAGGAATAAATGGAAACTTCCTCCATTTGGTAAGGAGTACTTATTAAAAACTTACCATGGACATTATATTAAATGATGACAAACTGAAGTGCTTTTCCATTATGATTTGGAAGAAAATAACGATGTCTGTTCTAGTCAACATTGTAACAGTCCAGTTCACACAATATGGCAAGAAAAAAGAAAGTATGTAGTTTGGAAACCACAATGTAAAACCTTATTTATTCACAGATGACATCATCATTATGTAGAAAATCTGAAGAAATGTATAAAAAAACCCTAGAATTAATCAATGAGACTCGTAAGATCACAGAATTCAAGGTCAATATAAAAAAGCATTTCTCCATGCTAGCAATCAACAACTGAAAATTGAAATTTAAAACAGCATAAAAATACATTAAGACCTCAACAAAATATATGTAAGATTGTACACTTATGAAAATCATAAAACACTGAAAAGACTGACAAAAGAAGACAAAATTAATGAAGAGATATACCATGATCATGAACAGGGAGATGCAGATGTCAATTCTCCCTAATTGATCCAAAATTTCAATACAATCCCAACAGAAATGCCATCAAGCTTTTGGTAGAAATTGGCAAGCTGATTTTAAAATGTACATATAAAGGACCTAGAAGCACTGAAACAATTTTGAAAGAAAGAATCAAGTTGGAGGACTTAACAGTAATTGATTTAAACACAATAATCAAGTCAAGTGTTGTACTGGCATGAAAATCACCATCTAAACTGGTAGGACAGAATAAAGTCCAGAAATAGAGACTGACTAAATAACTCTGTGAGTATTAATAAAGGGAAACCTCTCTAAAATGGAGTTGGAAGGCCAGAAGGAAGAGCCTAGAAGGGGAAGCCATATCACCTGATGTCACAGATAGGAAGAATTGTCAGTTACAGACTCCAAGAGAATAGTCAACAGTTATAGGTCCCAACAAAGGAAAATGTACACTGCATCTCCTACAGCAAATCAACCACCCCAGCAACTCATTGCCACGTCCTCAGGATTTTTTGATAGATGAAAGCAAAGTACTCGTTCACCCAGCCTTGTGGAGGTTACTGTCGAGGACTGTGGGGATGTGTGTGTGTGTGTGTGCGCGCACACACACGATTTCCTGTTCCTCCAGGCATGTCTGTTGCATCTGGCAGGCACCAAACTGCACTCATTCCCCACAGAATAGTACCATCAATGTGTTGCATTTCCAGCGCATAACAGTGCCTCCTCCATCCCGATGGCTCTGCTTATCTGTAGATCAGTCCTCTCTAAGGATTTTAAAGGATTTGAAAGGAAGAAAAACAAGAGGTGAAGTGCACAAAGCAGTTGGATTTCTATTTAAATAGGTTTTAAAAAGGGAAATCTGACTAGTCTTGAAATAGAGGCAGTGAAAGGTGCCTTCAGTTGCTTAGTAACCTCACACCGTTCAGTTACCCAACACAAGGCACAGGGATCGTGGGACCCTGACATTCCTTTAGGATGCAGAAAAGTCCTAGGGATTCTGAGTTTCCTCAGTGAAGAGCCCAAGTGATGCAAAAGCTTGCTAAAAATCAACATATAATTAAACCCTTTTTTCCTTTAAGTTTTGTTTGGAAATGATTTCATGTTTGCAAAAAGTTGCAGAAACAAAACTAACATAAAGAACTTTATAGATAGATTCACCTTTAGCTAATATTTTATCCCATTTGCTTTATCATTATTTGCTCGTGCTTTTTCTCTGTCTCTCTTTGCAAAGGCACTTACACACACACACACACACACACCTGAACACTTATTTTTCAGAACCATTTGATGGTAAGTTACATACAGGACCCCATTAGCCATAAATATTAAAATGCATATTTTCTAAGAAGAGGTTCTTTTTTTCTGATATAACCACAGTGCAATGATCAACTAAGTAGGTGTACATTTTCTTTTATCTGATTTACTGTCCATATTTCAGCCTTTTTGGTTGACTTAATGTCTTTTAGAGTAACTTTTTTCTTTTAGTGCCAGATCTTGATTAGGGTCAGAAATTGCATTTCATTGTCATGTCAATTTATAATTAAAATAATTTATAATTTATAATTTAAAAAAATGACTATGNATACAAGAAAACAAGTTTGTAGGTGATGGAGAAGCAGCGACGAGAGTTATTCCCTCTGGTGATTAGAACGATAATTTCTAAAGGGCTTGATGAACTTTAAAATATAGGGTCCTAGACACTATCCTCCGAAACTCAAGAGTTAATAGATTTGATTTCA